>NW_009621362.1:81134-113597 GCF_000690535.1 Cariama cristata | reverse complement strand
GGAATGTCTCCAGCTGCTGCTGCTGCCGCCCGCTTCCTCACAGCTGTCAAAATGCACTTGAGGAAATCCACTCACACCTCCCCGAGCAAGGGTCTCCTCGGTGGGACGTGACACCGCGCCGCAGGACCATGGCTCCATGGCTATGCACCAGCAGGCACGTTTTGACACCCCCCCCCCGGCAGCCCCTGAGACATCCCCGCAGGCTCCGCTCTCCTAGGCCTTCTCTGGTGTTGTCCCATGCCAGGAGGTTTGTTTGCTGGGTCTGAGCCGTGCAAAGTTTGTTTATCATTCTTTAGGGTTTGACTTCGAAACATCTTTTTAAGGTTGAAATTCTTAACGGTAGTGCCAAGCTCGTGTGGAAATTCCCTTTTATCAACATGCTGCTGTCTTGTAAACTGCAACTTGCAGCTTTCCTCTAAGGGACTGGCTGTGGCAGTGCAGATGTCTGCAAAGCTCCCGTGCCCCTGGGATGGGCTCTGCCCTTTTTGACAACAGGACTATTAAAGGAATAAGTTTTTCTTCTTCATTTATTAACCTCACCCTGAGTGCCTGGTGGCCCTTCTTTTGTCCTTGTTCTCTTACTATTTATACTGCTGAAGAGTTTTGCCATTTAATTGCCTTTGCTAGGTCTAACTAGCTTGACTTTAACAATTCTCATCTCCAGCGTTCAAAGACCAGGAACTTGAATGAACTCTGGAGCAGCACAGAGGGAGTTCGGGCAGGAGAGTTTAAGGGACAGCAGTTTTTCTCTGTTGGAGGAGGCAACAACCGATGTACTGTTCCTAATCAGCAAGTTTGTATTGTACATAGAGTATATATTTTAATTTTTTTCTTGTGCCTCACGAATTGTGCTTTCTCCTAATGCCTTTTCCCTGTGGCTTTAGCTCTGATGCCCTCCCGCAGCCATTCCTCATCAATCTTTCTGCCTCTTTTTAAAGTTACAATTTTCAGATGGGTTTTGCCCTTTTGACTTGAAGGAATTCCGTGCGTCCTCCATGTTCCAGAGCCCGGGTTCCTCCCTCTGGTTGACTTCTCTAATCAGGTCCCATCATTTCTCAGAGCATGTCCTTCGAACCACGCAGCCCTGGCTTCCCTAGTGTGGCTCATCCTCCCTTTCAGCCCATATTGTATTAATTGCTCCATCCAAGGTTATTTTCACATCTTTTCCTTACCAAAACCGTGCCTAAAATAGCACCCTCTCGTGTCACCGTTTGGTGGAGAAATCTGCCGGCTGTCAGCACGTTGAGCATTTCCCATCTCTCCTGCTCAGCAGACATTGCTGGGTGGCGGGTGGCGCTCAGAGCTGTAGGATTTTTCCCTGCTTTTCTCTCTTGAGGTCACCCGTCAGGATGCTCCTGGGATTAGAGGATCTGGTCCCACTCAGCCCTTCCTTAGCAAAGCAAGAAGCTGCGCCTGCATTTTATGGGTGAGCGCTGTCAGGAAAAATGCGCATGATACACAAGTCATGCTCTAGCAAATTTGGCATCTTCTGGAGCACAGTGTAACTCGCTCCCTGGCAGCATGATCAACTGCTAGTTTGAGTGCCAGGTAATTTTATAGAGTAGTTACCAATTCCAGTGATTTAGAGGCTGGTTTCCAGGAGACCTGGGATGCCTGAATCCCGAGACCCTGAGGCACTGAGCTTGCAGCTTTGCTCCAGCGGCAGGGAGCTTGTGTGGACGCAGGGGCCTGATTGCAGGATGGTGTCTGGTTGTGAGTCGTTTGGTGACGTGTTTGGGGAGTAACACTTCAGAGAGGATCACAACTACTTCCAGCAGTTTCGAACAACTGTTGGCTTTTAGGAATATACTTTTGAGTTCCCTTTAGCTAACATACATAGGTTTTACTTTTTCAGAGTATTTCATAATTTGATTAAAACTTTATATGGTCAAGCCGTAGTGCAAGCATTTTCCAACTGCCTTTAAATGGGAAGCATTTAATTGTTTGGGGTTTTTAGGGAGACGAGCTACTTTCATGATTATTAACAGGGCTGTGTCCCTGCAAGGCTGTTGCAGGCAGGTGAAGGCTGAGGAATGCTGTGCAAGAGGCTCCGGCGCACAGGGGGAGAGCGAGCACACCCAGTTATGAAGGACGGAGAGGCCGATGACTTCAAAAGGGAAGAGGATGCTGTGAGGAAGGTGTGCTGAGGTCTGGATTCTGTTTTTTTATCTGTGACTAAATGCATTTCACAGTAGAGTTAGAGTAAGCTGTGCTGTGCAGCCCCAGCAGCGCAATGGGATTTCATCAGACTTGAGAAAATAAGCAAGACGGGGGAATTTATTGTTGCCTCTTCTCCTGGGTAATTTCCCCACCTCGGGGCTTAGTGCAAGGTGCTGACTTGCAAATGACACATCATTACGAAGCCAGCCCAGAGCTGCAAAGCATTGCTGGGAAAGTGGTCGGGAAAGCGGAGGACGCTGCCTCTTGGACTTGGTTCCTCCTGGTGTGGGACCTGCTCTGGGAACGTGTTGATTTAATTCCCACAAGTTGGTTCTCGGATGGTGCGAGTAAAGCTGCTGACAGTGACTGAAATGGGATTTGACACTGGAGAACCTGTTAGGCTCAGTAAATGTAGGTCTGTTGGGAAGCTTCAAAGGGTTGTATTTTAAGCCACTTTTCCCCTATCATCATCAATTTAGTATTTTTGAATCTCTGGTAACCGTAGTTTTTATGATGAACGAGCAGAAGTTGACAATAAAGCTACAGAGAATGAAATGCAAGAAAAGTCAGAGCTAATTATATTAAAAATTATACAGCCATTTCTTTCCTGATTGCTTGTATAAAAACCAGGTATTTGAGAAATTATCTCAATGAGTTATGTACCAGGTTTAAAGATGGTCTGGCTTCTTTGATAAAATATGAAGTATTTGAAAGATTTATAAGTGTCAGAAATCCTGCCGAACGTTTTAGTATTTAGAGCAGCAGGAAACCACTCTGTGATATTTTTAAAACAGGTATTTACTCAAGTAATTGGTTACTTTTTATGTGGAATAAGAAAACCTGGTGCAGCTATATTGGACTTGACATAAAAGAGAGGTATGTAATTTGTGAGCAAAACAGGGTGGAATGTACACATTGTACCTGGGGAGGTATTTCGAGAAAGACAACTCCTTGAGACAAAAAGCCAAAACAACAGACACGCTAGGTTGCATGCCAGGATTGTTTATTCCTCAGTTAATCAGCTGTGTAATGAGAGTCCAGAAACAATCCCTTCTGCCCAGGTAGTTTAAGTTTCAAACTTTGTAAGCTTTGCGGCCTTCATAAAATGGATTACATGGAAGTCGGACGAAAAACACATGTTTCTGAGAACATTTTGGTTCAAATAAAAAAAAAAAAGTGGCAATGTCGGTGCCAACAATTTGCTACAGAATATCTGAACCAGATGCCGTTAAACTATAATTCCAAACAATTTGCCAGAATTATGTATTTACTTTATTCTTTAAGTCAAACTGAAGATATGCATGGTTTTTATTACTTGTGGATATAAACAAAAATGTGATGTGATGCCGAACAGTCATGATTTCTGTGACTACTGCACTAGCTAAAGAAAAATGGAAGCTCTGTTGGTAATTATGTGCGAAAGGGTCGTCAAAATGTGGCTGTTCAGATTGAGACATATCAGACTGCAGTCTGCTTAGTCACTAGATAAAAGCATTGGCCAAAACCATCTATTTCTCCCCTTTTCTCACAGTAGTACATTTTTTTTTTTTCCCCTGAGAGAATGGGGAAGAGATCTGCAAGACATGCTGAGTTACATTCTTAACTGAAATAATACATGGAAGGGAGACTCTTGTAGGCAGTCTCCGACTTGCTGGTTCTTATCCTGATGAGCTGCTATCTGATGGTTGAAAAGACAGACATTGACGTCAAAATTGCCATCTTGAAAAGACAGAGTGAGTTTTAGCAGGAGTTTTTATGACATTACATGTCATTCAGGTTATAAAGGGTTCTAGCTGGCACTCCCACAAGCTGAAACAATCTTCACCTACTGTCAAGAGGCTCTCAGAAAACCTCAAATAATTTCCTTGAGTGAAGTGGCTACCTCAGTCAGCTGCGGCTTGACGCAGAGAAGTGCTGAACATCCTGTAACACCCATATTCCCAGGTCGGCCTCCAAATCAGCAGGGAGGAAAATACATCAGAAACTAGAGAAAAAGAGTTTTGAGAAGAAGCTTTGATTCAGAGAATTGTTCAGCGAAGTCACCAAAACCGAATCCCCCTGTGTGTTATAAAGAAAAGAAGAATCTGCAAAAGATTGGCAGTGGAGTCTCTGGTTTCATCCAGACAACGGCCTGCTGGGACACAGCGAGCTCCGTCTCCCGACCGAGGGCTGCAGTGTCAGATCCTGCTCCGAGGAACACAGAAACTCACCACAGCTCTTCTGCAGAAATACTGTTTGATTTTGGGAAAAACATGCTTTCATATAAAGCAAAAAAGAGTTATCTGGGTCCCCCATCTGAGGACCACTTGGTACATAAAGTGTCCTCTTTGTTTTATGTGATTCAAGGTTAACATGTGCTTCATTATGGGCAGGATGAAAACCCAGAGATGAACTGGGTTCCACCTGCAACACAAGATGTTTTTGCGTTTTTGAACCCGCCAAATCCTGAAGCAATAGCCGTAGGAGAGATGAGAATTACCACTACGATATTAATGCCAAAGCCCGATGCAAATAATTTAATTATGTTTAAGTGTCACGGCTGACATATTTATCAGACACACCCAGCTTATGTGTGTTTATGATGCAGTTATGTGAGGCAGAAGTTAAAGATGGGTGAGACTTGCTAGTCCCAGGGTGTCTTTCTTCTTTGCAGTGCCAGATTCTTCCAACATGCTGGTTCCTCAGTTCCTCCTCCACCTCACCTCCTGAAGGAGCCACAAGTGATACTTGCAGTCAAAGTAGATGTTGACAAGATTTTTTTTTTTTTTTTTTTTTTTGGGGGGCTCATTCCTGGCCTTCCAATTCATAGTAAACCTACTAGCTTATGGCCAGGCCAAAAAAAAATGCTATAGCCCACTGTGCTAGGACTATCAGAAACCCAGGTCAGGTAACGGGACTGTAACTCCATGGGGCTCGCCAAGAAGGAAGCATGCCAGTGTAATTATAGTGGTAATTATAGCACCGTAGTCACCGCCCACAAAGTACGACTCTCTGCAGAGTACAATGATTCCAGAATCAGAGTCCAAACAATATAATGCTTTTAAATTCCCCTGCCCGCCAGTCCTGGCTCTCAGTTGGATTGACCTCGCATTGGAAGTGAATCTGCCTTTCCTGTGAATGGCCGTGCAGACGCCAGCAAACGCAAATCGAATGGATGGTTTGCCTGCCTCTCTGCTTTTTCTCCACTGATTCACTTCAGCCAACAGCTGATGGTGGAATTAAGGGTCAGGTTTTGTTTTCATGTTGAACCCAAGAAATTCAATGCAATTCCACAGAGCGGGTAAGAGCAATGAGGCAGAAAAGCACCTCTACACTCCCATCTTGGGCTCTCGTTGGCTTTTCATAACCACATTTCACTTTGTATGTGTTGTACGGTCTTCCCACTGCTTTGGGGCTTCTCAGTGCAGATCAGACAAGAACTAACCCATAGGTCTAACTGTTCTCATGGCCTAACTAAAATTGCTTGGTGGGACTTCTCGTGTGACTCATATGGGATCTAGGCAGATGCTCTGACACACAGGACAGCCTGTAAACCAGAGATCCTTGCATTCGTGACCTACGTGACACAGTTTATGGGTTGGTATTCTTCCTGTGGAATAACGAGTACTGTGAATTGAAATTCACATTAAAAGAACAACAGGGTTTTCAGTGAATAGTTAATTGTCAAGCCTAGACAGTTAAGATTAAAAAGATTCCCCAATTCTTAACAGTTATGAGCAGGACTTGCAGACAGCATGTAGAAAAATCAGCGAGCAGAGTCATAGAGCCACAGTTCTGCTGCTTTGCGGGCAATTACCAATACTGGAACAGGCAACTTTTAAAATACAAACTGAAGTCCTGCTGCTGTCATAGGGTCTACTGATGCCACTGGGACCACTCGGATGCCTGAGCCCCTCTTTTTGCAGGGCTGATGCCAACATCTATCTTCAGATTAACTTTCTTAATACCTTTAATTATTATTTATCACAAAGTAACTTGCAGTTTGCCACTGTGATGTGCATGTTGCCTGCATCACCTGTATCTGTATTTATTCTGAGCATCATTTAATGTGTTTTTATTATGATTAGTTAAGATTAGATTTTTATTTGCTGTGGAAGCCTTTGATTTTGCAATGCTGTGGTGGTGGCAGCTTTGTCCCGTTGTTTATACATTGCCATGTGCTTGGTCCCGGGACATTGTGCACTCTGTATCCACAAGCATGCATGCCTGCTTTCAGTGGGATCTGACGCCAATGAAAACACATTCTTTGAAGAGATAGGTAATTACTTAAGACTTTGTCTAATGTTATAGCAGGACCAATAGACTATTTGAACCAGTTTAGTATTCATAATAATACGTGGTTCTGAGCTGAATAAAAGGCTATAATTCTTTTGAGGGGTTCCACTGACATAATAAACCACGAGAGCTCAGCTAGTCAGCAGAAAGCAGAGATTGGATTATAGCTGGGCTCATCAGCATGGGACCGTACATGGTAGTTTCTCATGTCTGCAAAGGGATTATTTCAGAAGGTTTTTTTCTCCTTATTCTCAATTACTTTAAATCTATAACCCAAAATGGAGGAATTGCTGGATGCTGTTTTCTGTGAGAAAGACTCTCAGAGATAATATTTGCTGTCTTCTCTATCCTAGTATAATCAGTTTTTATTCTGGAAACGTGTCCATGAATGCAATCATATTACTCCACTTTTTCACCCATCGAACTATAAATAAGCTGTGGTGCTGCAGTACCATACAACTATATCTGCATGTCTGGCTGGTGCACGGACATTCCACCGTGCTGTTGTTCGGGTGGCTCTTCTCCCACCTGCTTAAGAGTTTTGCCTGTCTATGGATCAAGACTGGACCCTATATTTATTTAAATGCATTCTGTATATGCGTTGGGTGGGTCCTTTCCTGGGGCTATTTCAGCTACACCCGTTTTCATAGCCAGTAGTGGGTCCCATGTGCCAAATATGCTTTGATTTTTGGTTGATGTCATATTGCTTTTACAAGTAGTTAGGGACCATTTCAAAATAGAGATATGTTTATATAAATATTTATATATTTTTTTGGATAGCCTCAGGAAACCAAGTCAATGACTGAGGAAATAAATAGGCATGGAAAAAATCCTAAGGGTATTGTTTATGAGTATATTATACGCAGATGATAATAAAAAGCAGAATGAATAAATTGGAGAGACAGAATTGACATGATGGGTACTAGCTTTAGTACCATGTACTGAACTTTCAGTACATCTTGTTTTAGGATTCATATTTCTTGAAAATCCACAGGAATAAATTGGACTCTGGGTAATTTTGACAGAGCTGGCTGGAGGGTGGAATGTGCCGAACAAAACCACAGACAGGGTGTCCATGGTCTTCTGCTGCCTCCTGGGACTCCTCTTCTCTCTGCTTTTTCAAATCTCCGTGTTTAGTCAAGTTTCTGTTCTGATAATTGATGGCACAGTGGCCGAGGTAAATGCTGCCTGTGCTTTTGTGTCTTCTTTCACCAGCGGTTTTGCTGGGTGCCCTGAGAGTGTCTGCTGAGATTCATCTGTGTGTATAATGTCCCCAGCAGGAAGGCTGGAGTTGGTTCTCCCCAGTCTCCTGTGACAGACGAGGTGTTTCATCCCAAGTGGAAAACAGGCTGTCTCTGGCTCGAATGTGTAGTGGCCATGGAGCAGACCCTGCTCCAGGGGTGCAGAGCACCAGCAGCCTGGAGAAGGGGGCAGCTGCTGGTGCTGCGTGGCCGGTAACATGGCTCCGTGTCAACCTGTCTCACCCTTGGGTTGGGGAATGTGATGGAGAATGGGCACAGCAGCCTTAACGCTGACTGTCTAGCTGCCAGAGTCTTTTTGGGAAACTGTTTGCAGGGCACAGACTTGAGACTGGTATAAATTGCACTGAGGCCAACCTCAGCTTGGATGGCAGTAGGATTGGATTGCCAGAAGTTTTTTCAATAATAACAGCAACCGTCTTAACTAGTGACATAGTAATACTCGTTTATATGATTTATGGGAACACTGTATGTAATGATTCCAGCATATACAAGCAGGACTGAACTTCTTTTTAGCCTGCTGAATAGAGGCAGCCATGTAATGCACACAGGAGCTTAGTACTCATAGGAATATCCAGCACTGCCTGTGGCTGGAGGAGCTGTTTACATCCATCATTTCAACTGGCCCCATTAGGAGTTTTTGAAAGCAGCAAAGAAATTTCACAGGTGTTCAAACTAGGAGACCAGGTAGCCTGCTATCTACGTTATGTTACGTTTCCATGTTCATCTGCCCACTTGAGTAGCGTACTCAGGCATGGGGATGTTGTTTGTATTTGGGTCTAGATTATCAGTGAGTACAGAGCTTGTATTGTCTTGGCTGGGCCCATCATTGTGGGCAGACTGTCTGTCTACAGTGGGTTGAGTTCCGAGATCATACCAGCAATTCTTCTTCCACAGCCAGTCTCCCATTATAGGCTGCTGGAACACACTGGGGTATTTCCAAATTCTTTTCTGCATCTGTCTGGGAGGGTTACGGAGTTCCCTCAGTGTTTGCCTTTCTTTCAATGAACATGTGTGGCAGTCTTAATGGACTAAGCAGGCCAAAATCTTTGGGTTTGCATTTGCAAAAAATAGGCTGTTCAGTTCCTTCATTGCTGGGTAAGATTTGTTCCCTCACCGGCGCACTCCTTACACAGCACGATCTAGGGCACCCTTGGAGATATATGGGTATACATGTCTATATTTACTGTGTGTGTATACATTCCTCACCATGTGCCTGGAAAGCAGCATTCAGTGCAGATGTCCTCAGCTGGCTAAAGAGCAGCGAGAATAGATTCAAACTGGTCTTGTGACAGTGTTACGCAAGAACAAGTCCGGGAGCCCGAGTTGTATTTCGTGCATCAACAGACCTAAGAAAAGAGCGCCAGACTTGGGAGGCTCAATGCAGCTGAGTTTGTCCATGTTATCTGCCCTACAAAAAACAGGGGAAGTAGAGGGAATATAGCACATTGCAGAGAACTCCAAACTTGCTCCTGATCTTCACGTATAACATCTTGCAGTTTAGAAGTCGAATACTGATTTTGCTCTCAAAACCTTTGTAGATTCCTCAGGTGACATAATCGCTGCCTATCAATCATCTCAACGGTTCAAATGCAGATCAACAGCGTCATGAAGGTATTTTGGGGGAGATGAGATGGATCGGTGATTTGAGATCAGCTTGCTTCTGAAGTCCTTTGAATTCAGATAAATGAGAAGGCATTGATTTTAGGAATTTTTAACTGTCTAAAATGCATTGAGTATTGGTTTTTCCAGTCAAAACTCTTTATTAACGTAATAGTTCTGTGCATCTTCTGTGAAGTTTTGAGCAAACCTGTACAATTTCCTGGAGCCTACAAACAGCTCCATCACCTTAGTGTGCCAAAGCATGTCTCCTGAAATAATCAGATGATTAAACGTTCCACCAGGAGGATATGATTTCTCTCAAATTGATGTCTAGTCCCTGCAAATTTAAACTTTATCTCATTAGAAGGATTTGGAGTCTGTTAGTCTCCTACCAAAAGTTGTCTCTGTGTTTTAAGGACACAATACACAACATAATCTAAGTGAAGATGTTTTCAGTTCTCAAATCTTGGGTTAGATTGTGTGTCATTCTCTGACATATGTCTTGAACATTTATGGGTTTGAATGACATTCAGTAGAGTAGTAACAGTGTTTTGCCTTGATATTTGGGTACTGCTTTAGTCTGATGGCACCGTATCTAAACTACGAACATATTTCACTCTTGGAGTTTTATCCTGGGTGTCTGCTATCCTGGGTGTCTGCTATGTGGGGATAACAGTAGATTTGTTTGTAAATGAAGGTTTCAATAGCCAATGCATATGCCTAAGTATCTTTTGGCATTTCTTACTGCTGCAATTGGGTCTGCTGAGGGCAATTTAGGTAGTTGGCTCTGGCTGTGCTCCAGGATGTGATTTTGTTTCTCTTTCATTGCCATCCGACCAATGCAATGATGACAGAACTTCTGGAGAGCTCTCTCTGGTTTAAGCACAGTCTGATTTTGGATGAGGGCTAGGTCCTAACTTCTTCATTTCTGGAGAAGGGACTAGCATTTGATGAAAGCCGCTCTTCTCATTACATCCTTTCTCTTCCTTCTGCTGTCACATCTGCCAGCCTTTAACTCATGGAGCTATTTCAGAGCCAGCCTCTTCTCTTGTGACACCAGGTACATTGAACTCTGTCCCTGTGATGTGACTTTCCACTAGACACACCTGCTGCTTGGTCATGTCATTCTCCTGCAGAATATGGTCTTTGGTCCAGCATGAACTGGCAGAATATGGTCTTTGGTCCAACATGAACGGGTCCAGCAGTGAATAGCTGCTTCCCACCATCCAGCAGAAATGGCATCAGCACATGGAGAATCCTTTGTGTCATGAATGGGTTTAATGAATAGACTTTGCCACAATTTTACTCAAAGTCTGTATGGGGAGCAGTTTACCTCTGTCACCGTGGAGGAACAGGGGGGAAACCATGAGTTGCCCCCCAAGTCAGCACTTGTTCTTATTCCCATCCACTGGAAATGTCTGAAAAATGTCCCAGAGAAAATGTATTAGCACAGTTAACAGGCAGATGAAGTCTCCAAAACAGCACCTTACTCAGTTAATTTAGCTACAGTTCACAGTGGTAAAACAAGAAGTGGCTGAAGTGGAGGTCACTCAAAACCCCACAGCACTAGAGATAGTCATCATTTTATTAAAAGTCCACCCCTTATATAGACATGAACTTCACTAAGAGCTGGATTTCTCCTGATGTAGCTGATAATTATAGTTTATTTACTTCTTGCAGTTCCCATGTACTTCAGCCATGCGCGTTTTCTGTGGGTCAGAGTTATTTCTGATCAGCAATGTGGCTTTCAAGCTGTCGGTGTCATACCTTCAAAGGCAGCCTAGTGGCCAGTGTTTTACCTGGGCCTTGGGAAGAACTGCTGATGGTGACTCTGCTGCTTCAGCAACTTCTAGTTTTTCCCAATGTGGTTCCCCTACACTTGGGCAATCCTGTCACTGGTGACCTTTGCCTCTATACTGCCTAGAAATGTCATCTGGCCTCAAACCCAGGTGGGAAAGAGATGGTCTCTTCTGAACTGTGGGACACCTACCACAAGCTTGCACTTGGGCCTCCTCCAGTTTTTAGCCAGTTCACTAATGATCCTTTTTGGAAGTGCTTTATTCTACACAGACGATAGGAATAGAAATTACGTACAGATGGGAATTAACAGCTGGTGCCTTAACAAGACTCCTATTTCTGCTTCCCTGGGGGAATCTGTCTAATTTGGGTTCATTCCATACCACCTTCCTTTTCTTCACCAATGTAGAATTTGAAGTTCCTTCGTTCAGTTGTTTATGACTGGACTTTTCACAAAGGCTTTTTTAGTGGAGCCCTTGTAAGAAGAGGCATCTTTTCCCATTACGAGTTTTGCGTTCAGCTCAGTGCAAGCTGCTTCCCAAATACATCACTGGGCTGAAGTGCTCCATCAGGACCTACCAAACCAGTCTCCTCATCGCATGTTATGTGCCAGGTCCACCTCCTCCCTCTGTTTGGCATTTCAAAAGGTTTTCATCATAGCTGTCTGCAAAACTAGAGTCCACTCAGGGAACAGAGAAAAAATTTTTTTACTAATAGCTATTGCTAAAGCATTTTGATACAGGGACCTAAAATCCTTCATGAATACTGCAGTGGCTTCTCAGCAGCCCTCCAGTCCACACAGCCCCCCGTCAGATGTGCTTTTACAGACTTGAGTTCCTCTGCACCCTCCTGCACGTCTTCACCAGTAGAATAACTTTTTCCTAGCTGAAAGCCTTTGCCAGCTGTGCTAATACTTGCTTATAAACTTGCTTACAGAGATTTCACAATTCCAGCAGGCGGTACTTTACTCTTAGCCTCTGCTTAAAGTGCAGGCTGAAATCCCAAACTTGGCCCTTTCTGAGGAGTAATTTCTTTCCTTCTGCAAGCACACTGCAATGAATATTCATTCCCCATTTCCCTGAGTAAACCAGGCAGTCTTCTATGAATTTCAGCTAGAAAAGATATGTTGATTGTGTTCTTTTCAGTGAAATAAAAAGAAGTCCTTCACAACACATTTCCACCTTATTAAAAGAGATTATTTTTGTAGTGATTTAAATTTTGGAGGTAAGGGTGTTATGTTGGGCAAAGCTGGTGTTATGTGGCTGACGGATGGATCATCACCAACTAAGTAGCCATTTACCTGCTTATCATCTTTTTCAACCATTTTCCTTTGAAGGCTCTGAGACAGGAGACTGGAAACCTCCTTTAATTAGTGCTTGCACAGGCTGTATTCTCAGGGCAACTTAATCAAGTGCTGTTGAAGTACTGCATTAAGCTAAAAACTAAGATCTCTGTCAGAAACAGACGCAGCACTGCAAGCATCTGCTGAGGAGAGTGTACTGGGGCGAGGAAGCATGTTCCTGCTTACTACACCTGTGGCTTGGATGGTCCCCTGAAGTCCAGCCAGAGCAGAAGAGGATGTGCCACAGCCTCCCTGGGAGCGGGGCTGACTCTGCTGCAGCATCTGCCAGAGCAGCACAGCAAGGGGAAACACAAACTCAGCTGCCGACCTGCTGCTCCACCTGCATGGCTCCTGCCTCTGCCAAGCTCTCGGGCTGCGGGATGGGGAGGAAGAAATTCCCTGCTGGGCTGCCCACGTAGCAGCCTTGTCCCTGCAGCAGCAGCTGGTGCAGGTGTGCTAAAATATGAAATCATGGATAGCAGCAAATTTGGGTGGGGTTAGGGATGGGGAAGAACAGAGAGGAAGGGAGAGAGAGGCTTTGTTCAGACCTCATTGACACCTATTATCTGTTCCGTCTCTGCCTCTTCAGTCTTGGGCTAATATTTTTTTCCGTATTAATAGGAAAATGTACAGGTTTCCTTCTGCTATTGAAGCCCTGATTGTACCAAAAGGGAAAATTATCTTGGATTTAGACCTCGACTTACGTCTCTCTGAGCATATTTCCAGGATCGGGTTCTCTTGCCCACCCATTCATTTGGATCTTCAACCCAGCAGAAATCAATGCCATAATGATTAATATACAGTCTTTCTCCCTCTTTCATTATTTTTTAGCTTTCTATTTTAAACTAGGAGTTCTGGTATTTCTGTGCACCATTTGCACAAGGATTTTGTTGTTTTAAGCTTGATTTGTCCATTGAGATAGTGTTTATTGCTGTGTTAGTATTGTGACTGTAAAGGAACAGTATGTTTTCATCCATGATGTTCCTTTCCTGAGCAGATCAATCCCAATGAACTCTTACTCAGCAAATGATGTGAGTTTTACTAAACATTTGCTCAGAAAATACATTCCGTGGTTAGATACACTGGCATGTTTGCTGACGTGACCACGCTTCAACAGTACATGGTCAGAGCTGGGCTGTGATTTATGGTAGTGGGGTTGATTGTAACGCAAGGGTTTGGTGCTTCTTTATTTAAAAAAGCATTGGGTAAAGCATAAGGGTAAAAATAAAACCATACTTTAAAAGCATATGAAATTTAAGAAGAAAAGACAAAAATTACTTAGATTTCAGTTATGTGAACCTTGGCAATGCCCTTTTGAGTGCCCTATACCAAAAAAACAAACCCCAGTCATTCTCAGGCTGTTTAAAAGAAGCAGGAGAAAGACAGCCAGCCCTTCATGAGGCTCTGCCAAAGCCTCAAGTAGAGGCAGACGCTGATGTCAGAAGAGAGCTGCTGTGATTGTCTTGTTTCCTACGTGACTGACAATACGTGTGACACCATCCCTGTGCCCAGTACAACTCTGTTGGAGTTTTCCATTGGCTTTGGTGAGAATTGGCTCAAATCCTACATTTGTCTAATGTGTTAATGTGTTAACTGTGTCAAAAACTTTGCGACACCATTGACTATTGTACAGCTGATGATCTATTGGATGATAACTGTATCTGAATAGGACAGACAACCACAGGAATTTCCCTCAGTGTCTGTTGCATTGTTATTAAAGACAGAGCTATCGTATGGCTCTGACAGTGCAATTTCATTATAACAACAGTAGATTTTCCAGGAGGTTAACTTTTGGGTTGTCACTTAATCACCAAACCAATGAAATGTTAGAATGAACTGAGAACAGTTTGCCTTTGACTGGATGGCTATTATTTTTAAGCATCACATCATTTGCTGTTATTATTTTCGGTCAAGAATTAAAAACAAGTCGCTGGTTTGTACCCAAGCTTTAGATAAAGAATATTATGGCAGAAAGTACGGGAGGAAAGCCCTACATGCCCTCCCTGACATTCCTATCATCAAGGGGTTTATTGTTAAGAGTTGTGTGTGTGTAACTGAATGGCTGAAGCACTTAATTTGCACTTGCAGTATTTAATGGGTATTAAATAACAAATCTGTAGAGCAGTTACATCTGCAGGGCAGGTCTGTCTTATCATTCTAGGGCATTATTAGGACAAACAGTCCTCTAAGTTCGAAATGAAGAAATGCTTCACCCTTCAGCTTTATTGATCAAGCCTGGGACCTTTTCCTTTTCCTTTCTCAGTGCAAAGCAAAGCATGTGTTTTTTGATGAACTTTCAGAGCTCACAGGTTTTGTTTTGTAAAGGTAGAGCTTTTGTGTTTTCAACGACTACAGTCTCTTGAAGCCCTTGTAGTGACCACAGCTTAACCTTAAGGTCGTTTCTTAGGCTTGACTCTGCCTCTTGATCACACTGAGCTCCGGTTGATTTAAATGGGAGTTTTGCTTGAGGAAGAGGGCAAAACTCAGGATTTGGTGCAGAATGTTCTGTGAAAGGACGTTCACCCATAACCTATATTGCCTTGACTTGGCAGTATTGTTTTATCTTGTATATCTGACACTCTCCCTTTCACTGCTTACGTAAGAAAATCGTTTGTACTGTCAACAGCTCTGTTTAACCTTTAATAATAAAATTGGTAACTAAAACCAAGAGGCCCAAGTCCTGAGGCCCATATTTGGGTAAAGTTTCCATTGAAGCCAATGGTAGTTTTTCCAGGGACAGGTCTGGAAAAGCCCTGAATTTTGAACTCAGAATTTACCCCAGCAAGCTTTTTCAGTAGTCTCTGTTTCTGCTCCACAAAGAGCAACTAGGACTACAGTGGCAGGGAAAAGAAATGTTAGAGGAACCTTTCTGTACTTTCCATTTAATGACTTTATTGGACGTGATGTCTGATGATACCAGGTTTTTCTAATTCTTATTTTTATAAGCTATCTAATGCGCAGAAACGTCAGTTCTGGGCATATGTTCCTGTCCCTGGAGTCTTGTTCAGACAGTAGAGAAACATTTTCTAGCTCAAAAGAGAAACACTTCTGCTAGAGTTCAGGGGTGGAAATTGTTTTCATCACAGCAGGTGTTGCCTATTAGTTCTACTAGAACTAAAACCCTAAGCTGGGCTTTAAGCAAGATGCATAATCAAGCTCTTACATCATTGTGAGATGTACCGTACTTGAACCTTTTGCTTGCTGAGACTGTATTTCCTCCAAGAAACATCCTGTTTTGCAATCCCCCAAATTCCCCATGTGCCATACAGCATTAGGGATTTCATCACCTCCTGGGCACACAGGCTATGCTTTCTGCAGAAGACCCATAGGGAGGGAGAGACAGAGAGCCAGACAAGTCAGAGGTTTCCGTATTTCCTAGTGGGACCATGTGATCTATAAAAGATAGCTTTATTTTTATTTCCCCCCCCTTTCCCTTCACACTGGTTCCATTCTAGACCTGAGTCTGCCTAGCAGGCTGCTGGAGGCAGCTGATTACATCATGTCGAGGAAGGGATCATACTCTTGTCAGTACTGTTCAATTGTTTCAGGGCCCATCTTGCTTTTTAATGGCTTTGGCTGCTTGATTTCTGTCCTTCACCTTGCTGTCATGCATGCAGTGGACAAAATAGTCAGGCTAGTAAAAGGCATCACTGTTTGTAGAGTCAATTCTTTATCTCTAGCTTTCATCAAGGTTTACTGCTAAAGGCAGTGGATTTATTTGCAAGCTCCATCTTCATATTTGAGAACAGAATATATTTCTTAGTAGTTTTTTACTTTGGATCTTTGCTGTAAATCTTTACTTATTTCTTTTGGACCTAACCTGACTTGCCTAAATTCACTGGGGATCTGCGTTTATAAAGAGATTTGCCAGACCTCAGAGGATGCCAGCAGGCTCTGATTGCCCTGAGCAGCTCCACCTGGGCCCCCACCCACCCACGTGCACGGTGCCCACTGGTCCTGATCTGCATTTAGGCTCAGCCCCTGGGGTTGCAGGGCTGTTGTGCTTAGCCTTGTGCCTTGACCTTCTGGCTTGATTTGGACTTGCCTGTGGCTGACCCTGGGTGTGACCACTGGACCTGCTCAGCTCTTGCCCAGGTACTGGGGGGCTCATCCCTAGCTGGGGGTGCTGCTGTGCTCTCAGGCTTGGTCCTACTTGCCTGTGCCTTGCAAAGCATCTTGCTCTGTCTCCTCCCTGGCTGTGGGAAGCAGGATTTGGCCTTCAGTTGCTGCATATGCTTTCAAGAGTGGTTTGCCCTAAGGACTCCTTGCTTGTTATTTTTTGTACAGTTGACTAGGTCATGGTTTGAAACCTGTTTACAACTCTACTGCTTTTTCCCCAGACCACACCACAACTGCAGTGCTCATTGTTTACCAACAATATTCTACTTTTTACAGTCAATTGTATTGGTCTATCAAATACATAGAAGAAAATGGGCCAGATTTATTTTTTTTTAAGTGTTTTTGTTTGTTTGTGTTCTTGTTCTCTTTCTTTATAGCAAAAGAAAGGTATAATGTTAGTTACAGTCACTAACTCACTGGACTAATCACTGCTTAGTCACTTATGAAACTGTAGTTAAAATGTCACTGACTCTGAAGAGTAGAAGGCAAAGCTGGAAAGAAAAGATTGCCCCTAAAGTTTCTTGGTGAAAGTAATCAGGACTCTAATCATCTCTTAGAGCTAACTTGCCTTATTGACACATATCTGGCAGATGTGTGGATGTTGGGCAGGAGCAAAGAAAAATCTTAGCGTGCTTACCCTACATGAATGTTCTTTCAATGTTGCAGTAAATTGTCGTGTGCTGCCGGATAAAACATGTGTAGGAGAGAACTGCAGCCCACGAGAGCGGGGCTGTGAAGGCAGCCTGGAGCAGCACTTTTCCCTCATCCCACTAGAGGGTGGGTGCCGTTTGGACAAGGCGAGGCTTGGGCTGGCGGGGCTCTGCCTGGCTTGGCAAGGCGCACAATGGGAGTGCGAGCTTTAATTTATCACCTAACAAGGGTGGCAGGGCTGCCAGAATTGGCAGTTGGTACTTCAGAAAATATTTAGCTTGGGGATGGATGCAAGCGTTTTTGCTCTATAATTCAGGCTCCGTAATCAGAAGGTGCCCTGAGTATTAATAATATATACATTGAGTGAGCCAAATGCTTTTATTTTTAGTAGTTTAAAACAAGAGTGTCTATGTATGTTTGTTTGTTTGTGTTTTTTAAAATTGATTTAGCAGTTCTTCATGTTGGTGTGCTCTACCAGGCTCACAGGCACAGCATTTAAAAAGTACTTGTTTCAGAGATAGGAAAAGTAGAAGAAATAATAGATCAGATTGTATTTTATTTTGATTTAATATTTGCAAAATCATTCATTTTGTGACAAAACTCATACAAAAAAAACCAGTGTCCTGATCACTATCTCCACTTTAGAAATAAAGCACAGTTTTTGTATTTAAAATAAATATCAGCAGTTTAGAAAGAATATGATTCATTGTATAGCCATCAGTATCATTGGAGCCAACTTCCCTAAACTCTACTTCAGATACAACAGGCCAGAAGATACTGTTTCAGATTTTTTATTTTTTATTTTTCACCTGATCTATTGGTTTGCATTGTAGGAACTGTGAATGCAATCTTGGTTTAGGGTACAGCTAAATATTTTTGTAGCTGAACTATACAAAGCTTGTCCAAGGCAAGGTGGAATAAAGATAGAAAAGAATAAAAGTTTGGGGTGAGACAATGTCTCTAAAAAGAGATCGAATAGACCAACGTTAATTTGATGTTGAATAAGGCAAGGAAAGGGATTAGAGCTCAGTGAAGCAGGGAAAGGTTCCAGAAAGAATCCTATGAAACTACTTCTTCTGTAAGAGAAGACATTAACGTAAGTGAGAATAATAATATTGCTTTTGGACACAAAGTTGAATTAATTGGTAAAATCCAGTCTATTGAGAAGTCAAAAATTTGATCTTAAGAAGAGGATATGCAGTTATATTAATCAAGCTAGAATAAAAAGGAAGAGAGAAGGGGAAAGGACAGTCCTCTGACTTTGACATATATTTCTTTATGACAGCATCTGACAGTCTTTCATATCTGGGATAACATAGTATAATATTGCACAGTTGTATATAACAGTAGTGGAGTTTTGCCCTGGGTCAAGGGCAAAATATTGCACAACTGACCCAGGTGCCTTGCAGGCTTCGTGCATCCATTTTTTAATCTTCTGTTAAAGCATCAATGTTGGCCTCCGCTGGAGACAAGGAGAAGATGGATCACTGAGTCTGTTCTGGCGTGATAGTTCCTATCTTTTGTTCCATAGAAAGGGTTGTGATCAACAAAAACATTGCCAACCTAGGTCTCTTGCCAGTTTATGAGCAATGGGATTGCTTTGCTGGTTTATGCAGCCCTGGTTGTTTTTGCTGTTATTGAAATGTGACATTGGCTGACAGCTCTGTGGGATCTCACATATGGAGACTTTGCTCCACAGGGATGGGAGAAACTGGACAAATTGTAGTGGGTTTTCACATATGGGGCCAATTCATGCCTGATGAACCCCTGTGGAAGCTGTTGGCGGTGCACCAGCCAAGAGGCTGACCCGTCATATCCACTGACTCATTGTGGTGCCGTTTGTCATGATTAAAGCACTTGAAATTTTCCCCCTAATGGGGGACCATGCTGAGTTTCAGTGTGTACGGCTCTGCTGCCCGCCTGTTTCCGTTGTTGCTAGATCTTCTGGAGTTGTTTATGTTTGTTTAAAAGGAGAACAGTGAACTAAGCTGGTGGTTGAAGCAGCAAATGTGGTTTAGTTGGATTATAAAAACATTTGACATTCTTTGTCACCTTTTTAAGTATGACGTGAATGGGTATGAGAGCAGTCAATGTGGATAAAGAGGAATCAGATGATAGAAATGAGACCAAAGTGGTGGAAGGCAGAAAAGATGGGAACACGATGGTGATTTGTTCAAGGATGGTCTCAATCCATCCTGCATCCAAGTGGCTTGGAAGAAGACAGCACTGCTGCAGCAGTGATAAACGTGTCTGCAGAAGATCGTACCCTAAGAAGATGACCAGGGATGGAGGGGAAAGGAACACACTGGGATTTGTGGAAATGGGAAAGGAATTCCTAGATCTTCCAGTTGGGTTGAAAGATCTGTATGTGAGCAAGGGTGGGTGAGACTTCACCCACAGTCTGTAGTGCTAGATTTGTGTGTTGTGTGTGGTTGAATATGGCCTGGTGGATTTGATGGGTCATATTTGCAGTACATTAGAGAAGCTGGTGAGGGCTTAGATGTGAAGATACAACTGTTGCGTTGTTTTCCCAACAATTTATGGCCATGGTTTAGAAAGCAAAGAAGCAAAGATGTCAGTATGAGTGATTTAGTAAAGCCAAGCTCAAGTCTATTGTTATAAACAGTCTCTCAGCGATAATATGGGGCTTGCTTCCACTGCTTGCAGTGTGTTGTGAAGGAGGGGACTAGAAGAGGAAAAGTAAAAATCCAAGAAAAATCTAAGTGTGAAGCTTGAAAAGAGTAGCAGGACTGTAGGCTCAAGAAGAGAACCAGAGAAGCATCTCATCTAAATAATTTAAGATGCTTCAGAATGGGCTGAAAGGGTGAATAATGATCTGGCAACCAAAAAATAGTTGTGTGGGTTTTTGGTTTGGTGGTGTTTGTTGTTTTTTTTCTTTAAGAGAGCTGGCAGTAATGCAGCCAGCTAGGAATGGCAGTGGAGGCAGACTAAGGAGTAATGTGGGTAGTGGAAGGAGAGAGTGTCTCGGGGTGGTGGAGAGAACTGGAGGCACCTTCCTTTGTAGGCACTGGGAGCATGCAAAATGACGATTCCCATCCCTCATCTCACTGTATTTCCTGGCACTTGTTCTGTTTTTGTGTTCTGCTAACTTTGAGCAATGGAAGCAACAGATTATAAAAAAGGAGGAAGTAATTGTGGCTCCTGGGCTATGACTGTGTTCCTAAGCCACCACCATATAGTGCTTGGCTTAAAGCAGTCTCTTCGTAGTGATTATTAACTGGACAGGGACAAACATGAAGAAATAATAAGCAGATCACATAATCTGTCCAGTAAGACACCATGGCAGTAAAGAGCATCCTTTCTTTTGTGCAAAAGTGCTTAAATTTTAACAAACTCTAGTCAACAGCAGTCAGTTGCTCTCTCCATACACTTAAACTCACATTAAGTTCTGCTTTAGGTCAAGTTGTTAGCACTGATATTGTGTATAAATGAGCACAGCAGGCCATACAGAAAGGCAGTTGTGATCATTCAGAGTCCTGAAGTTCCAGAATAAAACCTGATTGTCATATACGTTCTGAAAACAAGGAGAACTTGTGAGCATTGTATGTGAAAGCAATGAAAGCAGTGTCTAATATCAAAGGTTTCTGCTTTAGTGAAACTTTATTCTGCCTATTTTGGAGGAGGAACTTTTGGGTTTTCTCCATAATTTGTTTAAGATAGTGGCTGATGAGGTTTTAGTTTGGAATCAGACAAAGAGATGTGAGGGTGAGCCAAGGATGACGTACAAGTAATGTTGGCCATGTTTGTAGATGGACCATGAGAAAAGTGAAGAGCCAGGAAAGAGAGGGTGGACACATGGAGGATACAGCTGTGAGATGCAGGTAAAAGGAGGATGCAGAGATGAAAACAGGCTAAAATTGAGGGTAAGTATCAGAATCAAAGGGTGTAGATCACTGTTAGTCAGGAGGCTGAAGATGGGAGGTTAAGCTGATGGATATTGAGCAGCTCATTATTAATGCCCTTCTTTCATGAGTTCTGCTAGCTCTTTTATGTCTTGTTTTATCCTTATTTTGTGGTCCGGAGTGTTGGACCCTGCTTCATGCTCCTTCCACTGACCGCAGTTATGGGGACACTGCTTGGGCTGGAGCACTCCAGCTTCCAAACCAGCAAAAAATGCAGCCCCCCACCAGTTCTGCCAGTACTGCTCCAAAGGCCAAAGTCACTCCTGTAAAGCCACTGATGTTACACTTAGGGATGGATTTTGCTGCTGTATTTGAGAGTATGTGCATTGAATGTACAAGTTGAGCATCACAAAAACTAGTAATAAAATTTTAAAAAGGCTGTATTATTGCCTTCCACATCTTGCTTGTGTAATCTGACTGCAGAATATCAAGGCAATCTTCTCCCAATCTGGAGGTACTTTTGGTTTCACATATATGGTTTTCAAAGGGCCACCTCCATCAGCCACTATGTGTTAGAGCTGTAAAAATAAGAAAAATAATAATTTTACTCCCTGGGAGATAAATCAAACCACAGTACAGATCTGACAGCTGTCCAAGTAACTGAAAACAATCAGTCATAAAATGCCTTTAAATCATCAAATAGAGTACCAAAGAAATATCAAG
This sequence comes from Cariama cristata, assembly GCF_000690535.1. Taxonomy (NCBI): domain Eukaryota; kingdom Metazoa; phylum Chordata; class Aves; order Cariamiformes; family Cariamidae; genus Cariama; species Cariama cristata. The sequence continues at coordinate 91,806 of NW_009621362.1, read as the reverse complement.
CGAGATTAATCGCTATCAATTATTCCAAGATTTTATAACAAGGGGCAGGAGGAGGAATTAGTCTTGCAGACTTTACACACTTTTTTTTAAAGGGCAGCAGTTATCCAAGTCAGTAAAAATGAGGTAATTATATTGCAAAATTCTTTGGATGAGAATGAGACTTAGTTCTAAAATCTGAAGCTACACTTACCCACAGCAGAAAATTGCTGGAAATCAGGAGAACAGCAGCTTGCATGTTTATTTTTCCTAGAAGAAAACAATTGACTCTTCAGAACTCGTTTTGGAGTGACTGAAAACAGATGGTGGTGGAGATGCTTTGCAACCCAGAAGTATCAGGGTGGTTATGGATTCCTGGGGGCTTGTGTCGTGTTTGCCTGCCTCAGGCTTAAACAAATACAAACTGGACTGGGAAGCCAAAGAGACTTTTCAGGAGGCATTTCTCCTCAATCACTGATCCCTTGTGCTGAGAGAACAGGAACGCAGCTATGATCTTTCTTCTGCTGTGATTATTAATTAGCTTGTGTTTTAGGGGCTGGGCAGAGGTGACCTTACCTTCCCCAATGCTGCAAAATTTGTAGCAGGAGGAAAAAGGTGTGCAAAGATTCTAGACAGAAGCTTGAAAAAGAGGGATCCCCATAGTTTTGTTCATGGGGTCGTTCAGTGGCAGCAGATCTTCCTGGTGACTGTATGACAAAGTTAATTTGTATTGCGGTAACTCTAGGTATATGTGATTGTAATGCAGTACTACACCAGTAATGGAAAGGGGGGGGGGAGGGGGAAGGTCTTTCTGTAGGCTGTATGCAGATGCTCTGAGTGGATCTCCTGGTGTTTTGGGGGATTCCCTGCTTTAGAAGGATGCAGTAAAGAAGGCAGACTTGTGCTATGGAGATCAGTTTTCTTTATCAGAATAAGGCTGGTTGTTCAGTGTTTGAATAAGGCACCTTTTTCTATGATGCTTTTTCAATGTTAATACACCAAGAATTTGAATTCTCTTTCCAAGCCAACAAGTAAATACATTAAATGGCAATCACGCTATGTTTCTGCTTGCCAGAACACCCAAACCAGGCTTACTATTTTTCTATTAGTCATTGAGGACAGAGATATAAACCACTCTCTTTCTGTATACTATATATATATATACGCTATAGAAGACATGGACGTTCAATTTATTTCATGTATTAGTCTTGATAGTTTCTACATTTGTGATACTTGCTGCATGATTTTTACTATTCTGTCAATAGCACTGACAGAATCAGGTACTGCTTCAACTAACTGTGCAACTAGAGGACACCCACGATAATACTTTTTCTGATCCAGGAAAGTATTTAAGTAAATGCTTAATAATTTTAGATTGTGAATACTCACAGTTGGTTAACAGAGGATCCTGTATTTAAAGGCTAGCTTGTTTGTCTATGCTTTGGTGGATCAGGGAGAACGTTTTCACAATGCTGTTTCTTACAATGTTAAAATGACTCTGTGGGGAGATTCTGGAGCAAACTCCCATTTTCAGGTCAGACCTGTAGCATAGCAAACTGCCTGGGATTTGGAGGTGGAACTGTCACTTTTTTTGTCACTTTCTTCATCCTTAGTTTAAAAGATGAAGATGGGACAGACTTGACCGCCCATGCTGCAGTTGTTGGAGTGGTTGCAGACTTTCAGGGTTTGCTGATGCAAGGGGACTTTAAACTAATTAACCTTGCCCCCCACTTTCTCTCTCTGAAGTCACAATTAAGTCCTTGTGCCTTTTTATTTACCTTGCATCTTATCTGTCTTTGTTCTCCTCTCCCCAGGGGTCCAGATCTTTCTTCATGGCTTCGTGTCTCTCCTTTCTCTCCTCTGTTGTCATGCTGAGCCCCTGGAGTTCTTTTTACTGAAGAAAGGCTAGAGTGAATAGTCTCTGCAGCCCAGCTCTCACATAATCTGACCTGAGCTTAATCCAATTTGTTTTAGCAGAGGATTTTATAGCTGGGATGGGCAGCCTCAGAAGAGCAAACCTGGGCTGGCTCTACTGTAGCACACTCCTGCTTTGTTGCACCACAACTGGCTTGGTCCTGGCTGAGAAGGTGGTGTAGGTTAAGGTCTTTAAATGAACTAAAAATGGATGGACGGCCTGTGGAGAAAGGGCCTTGCATCGGTCTTCAGCAGAGAAAGAATCTAGGACTGGGTGATTACAGGCAGAGCAACACGTGTGTATGACTTGAAGGGCACTGAGGGAATTGGTGATTCCTGTGCAAGTCATCATCCTTGGAAGTTTCTTCCTAGCTCCACTCTTGCTAGTGCCGTCTCTTAAGAGGGCTTCTTCTGGCCCCTGAATGAGCTGGCTACTTTTCTCTGCCCTCCTCTGAGGGAGTGGAGGACTATGACTGTCGGTGTCATCAGTTGGGAGTATTGATGGGTTGCTTAGATGGATTTATAGGGGAGCCTTTCTACAAAGCATTTTAATAAATCATCTGCTGAACTAATTTTTGGTTCTTGCCAGCATACGTTTCTTCCCCCCACAAACAGTGTGATAAGGATGCAGCAGAGCAATGAGTCCATGTGGCAGAATCTTCATGGTGGATGGGACGTGTCTGTCCCTGTAGTCATGAGTAATGATGAAGTTAGCAAGTTACTTCGAGGACTGCCAGCAGTCCTTTGCCTTTCCCAGAAGGACTCTGAAGAATACACTCTTCTTCACTCTGCTTGTTTCAAGCTTTTGGGCATTTTGGTGGGAGTGGAGGCTGAAGAAATAGAGGAGGTGGTGTAAAACTGCACATTGCCTGCATCGTGATAGCACCAGAAACCACAGCTTCTAAGTCTTTTGACCCAAATGCTGCTCTTCAAACAGCCCAAACTTGTGGCGATGGTGGAAGTGTGTATCCATAATGCAGTTAGGGCCCACCTCTCAACAAACAGTTCTTCAGGTGCTTGCTAATTTAGAAACATGGCTAGAGTGCTTTGGATGTGAGAAGTACTCTACCCATGCTTACAAAACCTTGCAAAGTCATGAAACGGTGTTCCTTGTGTTAATGTTCCATTTCATAATAGCTGTCAGGCCTTCTAGGCAGTCCATTTCAAGGCATTAAATGAACTTCTTGGGTGCTCGAGGTCATTAACCTTTGACTGTAGCCCACACTAGAGGCAAAGTAATCACTCGGATATTCTCCCCAGAGTGCCTTATTGCTTAAGCACACTACAAGAATGTAGTATATCACTGGATAAATCATTCACCACGATATCGTCAGAACTGCTGGTTGCCATTTAATTCAAGTGGGGAACAGAATGTTTCAAACCATGGCAGTTGGCATTTGCATGGACTGGAAAACCTGGTTGAATGATATACACGCATTTTCAAAAAAAGGGAGGGGGGAGAGCAACAGAAGTAGCGAGCTGCATGTTGGCAGGTAACGACATCCTTCCCCTGCGCAGGTACCTTAGCTATGTGGTAGTTTACTCTTATTTCTGCTGATCTGGATCATCTGCCAGATCTTTGCTATTACCGTGCTGGAGGCATGGGGTTTGTTTGACATGATGCGTTATAACAGAGAGTACTAGGATGTAGCTGCACATGTATCCAGAAAATCCAAAAGTATCCAGAAAAAACAATGGAGACCGTTTAGAGATCTGTATTAAAAGTTTATTTTCCCTTATGTTTCCCCTGCTGCCTGGAGAAGTTCTGTGGGGAATGCTAGTTTTGAATATTTTTAGAAGTGACTTTAAGCTGAAAATGTTAATAATTTAGCTAGCTTGGACCCAAGCTGACAGTCCATCCTGGGGTAAAACTCATGCTGACTCTTAGAGTTGTCGGAGATGCCAGTGTTCAAGATTTCCTTGCTGGTACTTTCTGGACTGTTGTAATGAGGTATAATTGGTGAAAGCACCAAGAAAATTAATTAAAAAAAAAAGTATTGTCAACTTATTCTTGCCACACAGTTAAACAAACAAAAAGACCCTCCCAAGCCCTGCTCTCCTGCTCCTTTTGTTCCCCTAATTCCTGTTCTAAGAGAGGGGCTTCCTCTCCTCCCCACCTGGCTTCTCTGGGCACTCCCTTGTCCTTTCCTCTCTTGCTGACTGAGCACTGAGCTCTCTGCTCATCCGGCCCAGCAGTAGCTATTTGGAGGTTCTCAGGCCACTGCATCCCAACACAATTTTGGGTCTTTCAGGGCTGAAATGCATGCAGAGACTATTCTGGGAAGGAAAGGGCTCTTCTGTCCAAAGCCAGAGCAGAGACAAGTCCTCATCATTGATGCCTGCTGTTTCCAAGAAGTAGTTTTGGACTGTTCTTGTGCAAAAAGCTGTCTCTGCTACCCTAGGGCCAACAAGGATCTGGAGGGTGACCACATATGAGTGGTAGCCCCCAGTTACCAGTCATAGTTCCCAATGAGAGGGACTTTGGTACCAAAGACAATAAGATCAGAATATTCTGTGTCTGTCTGTGTCAGTGTGACCTTACAGCAATAGGACCAGAGGGTGGAGTTTCCAAATTATGTGGCCAGTGGCTAGAGTCCTGAAGGAATCCAGAAACCTCCAATGTGCCTATGAGCAAAATGAGGAGGAATGTGTAGCTACTGGCTTCATTCTAGGACACTGCAGTCCCTAAGTCTAGCCTAAACTCATTGCCAGAGCAATGAAAGAGCAGAGATGAGTTTGAGGGAGCGCAAAAGAACATGAGCTCACCCTGGAGGTCTTAAGCTGCCAAGGTTTTCCTGAAAAGGGAACCGATTTCATGGAGACAGAATATAAGGACTTGAATGTCCCCAATAGGAAAGTTTCTATTAAAAAAACCAAACTCAGACATGCACTTTCATAGTAATGTGAAAATTTTTCTGTTGTTTATGAAATCAACTCTTTAAGGAGGATGATGGGGGGAGAAAAAGAAAAGAAGCTGTTTTTTAGCAAAATGAAATCCAGACAAATATTTATAGCTACTTTCAAGTGGCTTGTTCTAACATGACTCGACTATCCTTAATACCTTCCCTTTAGCACTATTAAGCATCTCACTGGCACTCAGAACAAGTTTATGAATGTCTTATAAAAGTCAACAAGCCACAGGAAAAAAATAAATAAAGAGCCTTATGCAAACAGTGCTTCATCGCAAGAACTCAAACAAAGAAGGTCATATTCATCATTCGCTCACAGAGAGGGAAAGCCAAGAAGACTGATGAAAGATGACACAAGACCTGGCTGACTTTAAATCTCCACCTAGTAAGAGTTTTTGTAGGTGCTGCCAGGGTGGCCACACTCTTTGCAAGCTGCTCCTCTGCCTCCTGCCACATCTCGCATGTTTTGGTAATTGCTCTTCTCCATCAGAGCGTTGGCTTTTGTGTGGAGGCAGAGATAGGGGTGAACTGCAGGGGTCTGACCTACAAAGTCAACTGAGGAGATAACCTCCTGTCCAATGGAGTATGCTGGTCAATGGGTTTAATAGAATTAGGTGGAGGTAACTTATGTTGTTGGAGCCTGTCCATCAAACAGATGGATAGGTATCAGCACAGGGGTGTTGATGGTAAACCAGGTGGCTAAATGTGACTCTTATTTGAGATGGGAGGTGAGTGTGACCTAAGGTAATATTACTGCTGAATTAGGCTGTAATGTAACTTTTCTTAGCAGCTTTTCAAGAGTTGATATAAAGGGGTTTTGGTAGTTGTAGTTGCTGGTTCCCTGTTGCATTTAAGTACCATGATATGCAAACCAGGAATTCCTTAGGAGCTTGATGCAGTCAATGAGTCTTATCGATTCTATAAAGCTCCAAAGCCAGAAGGGTAATTTCACCATGAAAATGCCATTCTTTCAGTGACGACTACGTGGTGAAAGAGGGGGGACATCTGCATGGTGGATCTCTAGAAGTGAAAGCTGTTCTGATCAGGGGCTGTAGTAGAAGGAAGGATCTCATCCAAGGCAGTGAGGTTCAGCTTGGAGCATTAGTGGGAGTCAAGTCATCCACTGTACTGGGGAGACATTTGGGACTGGGTTTGGGTATGGAGCATGGAGGTAAATCTGGCTTTAGGGAAATGTTAAAATCTCTAGCTGGATGGAGAGATGGGGACCGTGGAATGGGTGTGCCTTGGAGGATGAGAGATGGGGAAAAGGTTAGACTGCACCATGGTGGGTCGATAAGCCTGGGTTAAACCTGGGACTGGAGGGGTTTTTTAGTACATAGCTGTTTTTTTTGCAAAACAGTAATTCTAACTGGAGAAAACTCCTTTATTGTGGCACCTGCGTTGTTTCTGATGAATCACTGAATTGTTCTGCCAGCTCTCAAACCTGTGCTCTATTTTTGTTTTCCCCAGCTTTTGGAAATCTGATCAGGATTGAAACAGAGGGGTTTTGTATTATTTTCTTCCCACGATAGAGAAGCACATGTGCACACAGGTCACACCAGACAGATTGCCAGCATGATGCAAGCACAGTGCTGCATTTTACTGAAATGAGAGTCATTCTCCTCACATAGCTGCAGCAGCAAGTCTCCCACAAAGTGACCACTGTTACAGAAGAGAGCTCATCTCTTTAGCCCCCAGAGCTGTGAAATACTTTGAAACTGGATAAATGCAGATCTTCATTACTGTTTGTGATGTTCCTCTGTTTGAAGTTGCCCGGCAAAAGGACTGCTACCATCTCACAACCATTTGCTTTTGCCTGGAGACTGTGCAGCTGATATCAGGCAGAGGAGATGGCTCTAAGGTCCTTCTTACCAGGACCTTGGTGTCTGAGCTTCAGGGGTGATGGAGCTATGGCAATATCTGAGCTCTGGTTGCCTTATGTTGTGGCTGTGGCATATCAAACTATTAACGCCCTGCAGCCCCACAGTGGATATACAGACAGTGTGTTAGCCTGTTTCCCTCCTCCAGGACAATGTACGCTTAATTACTCTTGCTATTGCTATCCCTGCCATTGTTTTCATGCAAGGGATAATGAGAAGCTCTGTCACCAAATACAAGTTAGAAACAGTCACTGTTCCTTGTTAGGGTTTAATGCTGCCTTCAAGTGCAGGTCACTTAAACCTCACTGGGAGTGGGGGACAACTTATGTCTGTCTATTCTAGCTCATGGAGTGTAACAACCCTGTGAAAGGAAGCTGTTATAGGACATCTGTCATTTTTACCTGTTAACTCATCTTCCAGTTTTGCTTGAAAATCTATGCCCGTGAGAGAGCTTGCAACATTCAAGTGAAGGGGACTGGAAAAAGCAACCCTCAAACTTTTCATAAATTTACACACAAAAGAACTAGGAGAGGGGACGGAAATAATCAAGTGAGGGATGATGAGAGAGCCTCATGGTTTTGAGTAATTTTTTTCTAGCATTAAAGTCTGCCTGCTGCAGAGTTAGATGTTCTCCTGCTCTAAAACTGTGTAAAAGTTAAACAGTTCAAGAGTATTTGCTGCTGTAAATTGTTACCCAGAATCCCAGTGCTTTTGGCTGCCTATGGCTTATCTCTCATGCGTGTCTTTTCCTTCAATATTTAAGGTAATTTTCTGCTTTATGGCATGACATAAACTGATAACAAAACCCTCAATAGTCACTTTAACCACTTATTTTCTTTCAAACATTTTTGTCTTGCCGAATTATTGAGTCAGCTGTAATGACCCTGATGTAAACATGTACTTTTGAACTTACATGAGGATCAAAGACAAAGCGATGTTAAATGGAGGCTGGAATCTGGAAATGATCCATGTGAAGTTGGCATCAGTCTTCCATCTTTTTTTCATTCATTTTTGCAATATGGAGCCTGGAGTAAGTTTGCTGAGTTCAAAAGTGAAGAAAAGTAATTTTTATAAAGGCCAGTGCTGCAACCATTGTGGTGTCTGAAAGTCTATATCTGCCTTGTTTCTTGCTTTAGTATCATCATCATCAATATAAATCATGCAGAAATGGCACGGAAAAAACAACTCTGTGTTACTTTCTGATGGCACTTTTGCTTGGATTCTCTGACCAGAGTAAAGTGCTAGCCAGGAAAAGTAGCAGATAGCACTCAACTGCAGGTTGAGGTATTTGAGAGACAAAGTGTTATTTGCCTGTAGCAATTCTCCCTGATTTCTTTAAGAAATGAAGAAAGTGGGAGTTCAACATCACTAGGCTGTGTTTATGATTTCTTTTTTTTTTTACTATTATTGACTTTGAGACAAATAGATCAGCTGTTTATCATTTCTAAAGAAGGCAGCCAAAACTGTACTTAATAGTAAAGTTAGAACTCTGCTGCACTAATCTGAAGAAATGAGGGATGAGTTGTGCTGGCAATAGCAATTTTGCTTCACAGTTTTTGTGACTGCTGGCACTGGAATTGAGAGGAGGCTTTGTAATCTATTAAAACTGACATTTAGCTTTGCTTAAGGTGACTTAAAATTCTAAAAACAAATGGTCTGGAAAACTTACACACTGCTGTGTGAACCTGCACAGAAATAGAGGACACTTCTGAAAAGGACTTCTGACTTCGTGGACTTCCCCTTAAATGTTTGACTTGAAGTACTTGAGCTGAGGTTGACAGCATCTGTAGCTTCCCTTGGCTTTAGCTGAAAAAGAAAGGTGGCTATCTGGGAAGACCAGGACTGCTTTGTCACTTAGGTTGGTCATTCAGAACGAGGAGATGCATTTAAGCACCCTATCTGATGTACTTGCTTATGTTATGAGGGCAGTCAGAGCTGAAACAACTGCAATAACCCAGTTTCCCAAGTCTCATATACTTTATCTTGTAGCCTGCTCTTCCATGTTGGTAGGTGGTAAGAACAGAAGGCTATCTGGGGTCAAGGACAAGGGTAATTTTCTCTTTAAAAAGAAAATAAGTTGTTCCCTTCAGCCCCGCTCACATCACCCTTGATGTTGAAATTAATAAAATCCCCACTGTAGCTATCGCATCTCCTTTATACGTTTGTTGGGCTTTCAGTGAGTAAGTACCTATAACTGTTAAATATTTAAGAAGTTAATTTTCCAGGCTTTTAGTGGCATTAAGCAGTAGATAGGTTTTTATGGAAACCTGATTCTCCAGCAGCTGTAAATCCCTAACAGTAACAAAAAAATTTGCTTTTTTCCAGCCACACAGTCTTTAAAATATTAACAGGTTTTTTAAAGTTTTATTTGTACCAGTAGTCATTTTTCCAGCTGTTGAGCTGATCAACACTTTCATTTTTCTTCACTCCCAGCCCATCAGACATTTTTACATTTTTATTTTAGTTTTTTAACAGGGAGGAAGCTGTGTTTACTTCTTGGTCTTATTCCTAAAAATATATTTCTGAGTGCAACTAAAGGAGGCTTGTCACCAGTGCCTGAATTGCACAGAAGTCCTCCCTGATCTTGCAGAGCAACATTTTGCAGGCATAAATATGGAAAAGAGGTTGCTGCCATTGTGACATAGCAACAAAATACTTTGTATTTATTTGTACACGCCAGCCCAGTTCTGACACCAGTGGCACAGTGCAGAGTCAGATCTAAATCTTCTTGGGACACTGCAGTCCTGCACTGTGGCATAATGCTGGGATAGAAAAGGCTCCCAGTAACTTTCCATTTGCCTCATGGAGACCCTCTGCTGACAGAAAACACTCTTCCCTGAAGAAGTTCTCCACTCCCAATTGATATTCTGTGCCATTTAGCTCCCTCCCCTGCCTTCCCTTCTCCTTTTGTCAGGAAAGGCAATGTGTCAGTGGGCTGGATGTAGGTCAGAGCAGGGGACAAGGACGTTCGCAGGACCCTCACCCAAGGTCTCTTCCAACTTGTGTTAGACCCACTGCAAGGGACAGCTTCACGCTACGCACTTCTCCTGATGGAGAAAACTGCCTGATGCTGAAGGTGAGTGGGTGGGAAAAACCTTGAGACTGGCCAGGATCCTGAGTGCACCCCATGGTGCAGGGGAATTGAGCATTGCCCATGCTTCAAGAACACCAAATCTTTTCAGACTGGTTCTTTGGATTGGCGTGCCATTTGGAATGGCCACCGAGACCTTGGCATCCATAGGTAGTGCCAAAGGGGTTAGAAGGGAGGTGAAGAAGTGAAGAAAGACTCGCGATGGTGGTGAAGTTCAGACATTGTCTAGTATTCTCTAGTGCTTGGCTGCAGCTGGCTCTGCAGCACTAACAGTCCTGTCATCTGCTTGTGAACATTTTACAGATCTGGATTTGGTTGTATAAAAACAATTAGCAAAGAGCATCAATTAAATCAGTCATAAGAGATTAACATCAGCAACAACTGAAGAGATTGCAAGGGGCAGATGAGGAAATCCATGTCTCTAATTTTGCTAGTAATTTTGGTCCTTTCCAGTTTATAAAAGGAGATGTATCAGGGAAGTTGCACAATCTGGAACTTGAATGGAAAATTAATAGGATTCACAGAAACAGATAATTCTCCTAAGGGAAAAATAAACTCCCAAGGAAGTGAATGGCTCAGTATTTTGAGCACACAGGTTACCAGCAAATGAGAGTTTAACAGACCTGGCTGTGTATGGCCCTTCTCTCTGTTGTGCAGCTCGGGGTTTAGAACATTTGTCAGTCATAGCCAGTGGGGTTTTTGTGGAGTGGAACAATATGCCTTTATCCCCTCATGAGAAAGTGGTTGAGTTTAGGTTGGATTTGGTGGTTGTACTGGTTATGCCTGACTTGATCTCAACCTTTTTGCTAAGAAAGTATCTTCTAGCTTGTCTGAGGGAATGGAAGAATGCACTAAGGCAGTCACAACCAAATGACATAAGCCCCAGCGCCACCCATTCCTGC
>NW_009621362.1:56568-81103 GCF_000690535.1 Cariama cristata | reverse complement strand
CCTGCTCGGTGCGTTTCAGCTTTTAGTTATTGTAGAGCAAGTTTAAAAATAAGTTGACATGCCCTGGTCTGTATTTGGGCTACCTTTCTCCTTCCTTCTCCTTTATGTTGGCAGTGGGTTCTTGGGCAGCGCTCCCAAATTTCTTGGAGGAGGCCATTCTTCACACCCTCTGATGTTGAATGCTTTGGGATCACAGTTCTGCATATTCTCACTGTCCTCTAAAGACTGATGTGGGACAAGATCCTGCTCTCCTTTGTTTAGTTGTTCTAAAGATTGGGCCTTTCGCTTGGACTGTTGCCCAAGTATTTTTACAAGTCCAGACTTTCACTCTGCCCTTGAGAGCTGCTAGGGTTTTTTCTCAGGATTTTGTTTATGTATGTCTCTCCCTAGCCTGGCTTTTGAGGGAGGGAGAAATGCACAAGAAAAGCTAAAGGATCTTGATACAGCTGATAATTTGTTATTATTTGTAAACGAAAAAAAAAGGTGCTCACCTTGGCCTAATGTCCAAGGTATGTTTAACTAAAGGACAGATCAGCTGACAGTCAAAGTTCTTGTACAATAAAGAGAGAACACCAATCATTGTTTCATTCATGACTATTTCTTTTTTCCCCTGTCTCAGTAGAACTGTGTTGGCATGAAATCTAATCTGCCCATCAAAGCTGATCCTATCACAAGGCCACTCCTTTCATCACTGCTGTGAGGCAGGGTTACATCAGACAAGGTGAAATTGCTGAAGTCTATCCACCACTACCCAGAGGTCATGTTCCAGATGGGCATGTGGTTTGATTTGCCTCCCTGCCCTCCCTTCCCTGTGGCAGCATCCTCTTCTCTCGAGCCAGGGAGCAGATTTGCAGGCTTTGCCCCTACTAGCAGAAAATGGGATGGCTGGGTCATGTTGTGAACCTAGTCAGAAGGCAGTTTGCCTCCTGCCTTTTTAATGTGGTCAGTCAAAGATACCTACTGTCATGCTCTGCTGGTTTCCATTAGACTTGGTTGTATAAAAACAATTAGCAAAGAGCATGAATTAAATCAGTCATAAGAGCTGAACATCAGCAACAACTGAAGAGATTGCAAGGATATTCCAGGAGCTGCTTTAGACTTCTCAGCCCCTTGGAGTTGTCTCTAGAAGTTGTGCCATATCCCAGGGACTGCTGTGATTTCACTGTTGTGGATGCAACGGCCATGGAAATGACACAGGGCAGAACAGAGACAGTTTAGAAAAAGCGCTAAATTTTGGTTTTCCAGGTGCATCAACTTCCAAATTCCCTTTCAGGAGGGCATGTGTTACTATTTTATTTCTAATAAGATTTTTGTTGTCTTTTCCTTTTCCCTAAAACGGCAGAAGGAAAATGTGTGTTATGTTATGCAGTTGGAAAGAGAATTTACTGTGTCCAGCCTCCACCTGAGGAGAGACATAACTAGATACCTAGACAGAAGTGTCTCTAGAATTGCACTGTACATAGGAAAAATACAGTTTTACAAATTGACATCATTATTACTACTACACCATATCCTATTTGAGATAGATTTCAGTTGATATGTGATCTGTGTTGGTGTCTGACTTGTAGTCTACTGAAACCGGAATGTCCTTTGCCTGAACTGGAGACATGCAGGTGAAGGAGGATAAACACAGGAATAAATTGTAACCCAGTTTTGTAGACTTATTCCAGCATTATTTGTGCATCTGATTCTGTGTCAAGTTTTGAGATTGTACACTCTGTGTTACACTTACATATCGTATGGGTGATTTTTACCTGCTATAATCACAATTCCATGGTCTTCAGGAATGATGCCTGTAAACTGTTGTAAATGTATGTCTGAAAATGTAAGCATGAGGATTCAAGGAGAGATTCATGGTAGTTAAACCGTCTGACAAGCAGCTCTTGAAGACTACCAGATGTTCAGGATTCTCTTTTGCTGCTGTAGTTGGGCAGTAGGCTCAGAAATGAGGAAGAAGGCTGAATGTGAACTTAAAGACTGATGAACCCAAATGAAAACTTCATAGGAAGATGGTAAGAAGCAACACAAGCTTTTTTTCTGATGGTGTGTTTTGGTTTGGGGGGGTGTGTGTGTGTGTTGTTGTTTTTTTGGTTTTTTTTGTTTAGGGCCCATCCAAGGCACAAATGGTGGATGAATTCCACCTCTGCCAAGTCCCCAAAATGAAGCAAAGGCAACCCATATGGAAGCTAAGGTAACTTATATTTCCATAACTTGTATTTCCATAACTATAACTATTTATAGTGAAATTCCCAATGTCATAAATGAAAGGATGTGTGCAAAGAAATCATGTTATTTCTGCCTTAAAGAACAGGACAAATGAATCAAGTTTGAACCCTGTCTCTTTCCTTACCTCTGCCTATTTCTCTTCTATGCTGGTTCTCGTGGCAATGGAGTGATTCTAGCCAGTTGCCCATCACTTTTGCCCCTAACTCTGCCTACGTAAGGTCCTGGCGCTGGGGATGTCCTTTGACTACTGTGGAGTATCAGTTCAGTGGATTTCTGCAGCTTTGTCAAAATGAGGATATTGTGCAGAATACCAGTCTAACTGCACAGAACTGGGCTGGATGGTCTTTGGAGAATGGGGTTTCTTTCATTTCTCTGAGAATTTGCTTGGCTTGTCTGTGTGAAGTTTTCTAAACCTTCCCAATGACAGTGTGACCATATATTGGAGAATTTCAGCAGTGTTTTTGCAACGACTTGCAATCTTTAGTACTTGAGTCTGTGGGAAGGAACAGAAAAAGGGCTGTATTGTGTCGTCCCAGAAGTGCAAGTAGTCCTCTAGCTTGAGTCTGATTTGGGTCATAGCAGCTATGTAAGGAGAAATCTATAATACAGCAAGAATACAATGATACTTCCCTTGATTATACCTTCCTAGCCGGCAGTAGTCTGCAACTGAGAAACTTTTTGAACGAGAGATTTGTTCTTCTTTTCCCCTCTCTGAGATCAGTGGCAGCTGTGGGCACTCAGTAATCTCTGAAGCCCAGACTACTATATTTAAGTGTCTAAATATAGACGTAGAGGCCTATGAGCCTGTGGGTACCATTGAAGTGGACTGGAAATTTCCCATTTGCCTTTTTGGGGATTGGATCAAGCCCTATTTCAGGTAACCAGCTTGAAAAAAAATAAAATGAGATTAAGTGGCTTGTGCAAGATAGTTGAACAAATGGGACAAATGGCTGGGAAGGTTCAGGAGCTCTGGATGCCATTCCTGCGCTCCGACTGCTGAATTAAATTTGTTCTTATATAGAAAGAGCTCGTGCTAGTAAGCATGCAGTAGAGGCACAAAGGCATCTTAATTGCATCTTCTCAGACAACAGTGTTGCAGTAGTATTTCTTGCTTGCTGTTCTGTACAGCAACGTCTAGAGAGAGCAGGAGCTTGCAGGATGCTTTAGCATGACTTCTGCTTGGTTAACAATATGATAGAGACAGAACCTCCATCTGTTGGTCCAGAAAGGATTCATGATTTTCGGTCCTCCTGTTCATCCTGAAGTGTATATATGTATCCGGTTATATAATTTAGTACCTCTATTTCAAATAAAGGCATCTAGAGAGGGGGAAGGCACAGAATCATCAGAATTTCCTGTAGCAGGTAGGTATAATTTGGGGATTTATCCCATACAGGCTACAGCTACTAAACTTATCGCAGGGAGATGAGCCAGCCTGGCCGTGAGCTGTGCTGAAAGTATGTGCTGAGGCCCTGACCCCTTTCCCTTTGAAGGCAAGGAGAGTTAAACCATTGACTTCATTGCACTTAGGTTAAGCCTGTAAATAGTTCATAACACTTGCATATTATTAGTTACTCTCATGGCCAGATCTAAGCATACTTATCTCTGGAGGAATTTGACTTTGCATACAGTTGGACATTTCTAATTTCTTATTAGTTAGGTAAACACATGTGCAGAGAAGTTGGGTTTGTTGTCTTAACCCAGTTGCTTCTTCCTGAGAGGGTGATGAATGTTCTTTCAGAAACTGGGTGAAATACAGTATTTCTGAAAAGAAATCTATAGTTCATCTCGCAATGAACTATGGCTGTGACAGCTGAGCAGGGAAGGCTCAGGCTCTGCATAGGTTGAAGTCTTTTATGATGTGGGGCCATTGGCATCTGCTCTGCATGTCACAGAACATAAGGACAGCAAGTGGGTGGTTCAACAGCTGGGATGGGAATTGAGGGGAATGGTGGTGAGCTGTCATCTGATGGCTATAGCAAAGGGAATGAGAGGCTTTGGAATACTGTCTGTAATTTAGCATGATTTGCTTTGTAGTATATTAAGCTTGCATAAACTGCATCTCTCTCTTTCTTTTTCTTAATCTTCTATTCCCCAGTACAATTGCATGCTTGTCCTTTCACAATTGTACATGGAGAGAGACTTCCCTACTGATTTATAATCAAGAAAAGCAATCAGCAGGTGCACTTGGCATATCATACACAAGTGAGTGGGCTGCAATAGTAGTGCTGGAGTAGCAGCCAAAAGGTGGGAAGCTGGCTGCACACGAAAGGAGTATGCCAAGGTCTGAGGTACTTGTACACTCCCTTCCTCAGTCATCACTGAGAATGAGCACAAGACTCAGCACTGGGTGGTCCAGCATGGTCCTGAAGTGGGAAATGGCTTAATGCACTGTTGCAGGGATCCTGTCACGACATGGTAGGATCATGGCTTGGAAAAGCAGATGCAAGACCTTCTTGGTGTTGCTGTTAATGCTTGCAGTTGGGTTTTACCACTCATTAAGTTGTTAGCCTGTTTTGATCTTCACTTCAATAAGGCCAAGTTGCTGTATCTTGATCATATGCAATGCATTTGTAGTTTCTGTTCCTCTTCTAAGAACTGAATGAGTTACATCTTGTCTGGTTGATATCTCTGGGCAAACTCCATGCAGAAGGCATCGGGCAGCTGCACCCAGGGCCAGAATTTTCTCAAAAACACCAGGGGTTGTTTTTTTTCCAATGCTATATGTGTAAACGCAAAACACAAAGCTAGCCGCTTTCAATTGCAGTTTCCAAGAACAAAGGCTTGGACCTGGACATGTGGGTAGGAAATAAGTCTATAATTAGACTTACCTAACCTGACCTTGCAATTAAGCTTGATATCTAAGCATCCGTGGGAATGATCCCCAGGCCTGAAGTTATTGTCTGTTGTGAACTGGGCTGTTTCCTTGTCTGAGGGTAGTACTGTATTGTTCTCTTAAGGGCTGTGTGAGTCACATCTTATATGAGTTGTTTTATCACTCTAATTAGTCTACATATTAAGGGGGACAAAAAAGAAGGCTATACAAAAGGACAAAGGCAAAACGTATTAGGAGTCCCTGCAAACTTGTGAGGCTCTCCATATGATTTTCTAGTTGAGAGATAAAACGCTTCTAACTTCTTTCATCTAGACTACAACAGTGAAATGTCTCTTCCATATGTCAGTGGTATAATCTACATAATGAACAAAACTTCACAGATGGACTGGCTGATGCAATGGACATTCTTTTCATAAATTGCCTCTCACTTTTATCATTTTCTTTGGTTTCCCACAAGATGGGATGAATATTGACAATTGAGCTATTACTTCTTATGTTGCATAACTTATAAAAGTGCTATAATTCAGTGAGGTGAGATTTTGTTCCAGAATAATCAGTGGCACAAAATAGCTAGAGGAAAAGAAGGCAGACATTAAAAAGAGAGGACACCCCCCCCAAAAAAAAAAAACAAACAAAACAACCCTCCAAAACAGCTGTAGAATCTGTGTGCCCTTTTACAAACAAATAAACAAACAAAGCCCACTCTAATTTCATACTTTACTTTTTGACCAATGTCATTAAGTTAATGGGTTTTTTTCTTCCTCACAATTTATGCAATGATACAGCTCTTCTGGCTGTCTTGGAACTTGTTTGTACCCTTGGCTTCTGAAATTTTTAAAACTTGTTTCAGGTTTTATTACAAATGCTTTTTTAAAATTAAAGGCCTTTTAGGAATGCAGGAAAATATTTGTTTTGAAGTCCTGCTTTCACCTTCGTTGCTTTCCTTGGCCAAAGCTCACCACTTATTCAAATTCACAAAGTTCTAGGACTTCAGGTTTTATTTCTGTAACCCTACTTGGTAGGTTAGAGATCAAATCCTTTCTGGATCCTCTCTCAATCTTTCTCCAAAGATGGTTGGTGGTGACATGGTTTTAAACTCTGGTTCAATCTAGCCTCCCAGTTATTGCTGAATCAGAGAGGTGAAGTCAGAGAGGTTGAATTTACTATGACCATGTGTCCAGGACTTGGAAAAACTTTGTGGAAAACAAAAGTCTAGTTTGTATGAAAGAGGGCATTTTCTTTTGCTGCGTTATTGGGATGCGTCATCCCAGCCAAGAACCTGGAAGACATTAAGGTAGATGTGATTGTCACAAACGTTGAGGTTTTAAATTTTTTTTAGTGGACCAGCTGCACTTTTAGAGAGTATGAGGTGGAACTGCAACCCACAAATAGGTATAAAGGTGACATTTTGGTTATCCAGGAACAACAGTAATGTGCAAGAGTTCTCAGTTCTCATTAGGTATGTGTATGGGGAGAATATAAAATTTTATGTAGTGATGGTTTCCAATAAAAGGAAAGATATCTCACTCTTGGAGTGAAACTCAGACATTCACCCGTCCAAAGAGTTTGCCTAAGGCCTCCCCAAACTCGCACTCTCCTTTTTTGTCTTTCATAGTTGCCTGATTGCTGGGTCTCCAGCATTTATTCTGTCTCGCAGAGTATGTCTGCCGTCCAACTGAAGGTGTGATTGCTCCACCTTATGTACCCGTACCAATAGTGGTGTAATGGCACTGGCAGATGCTTAGTTGCCAAATATATTCGCAAAGTCTTGGGCAAGCCTACTGAGCCTGAGCTGAAACTCCCACTGCTGTCAGCCATACTTCTATGCTAGCTAGATCAGGTATCAATAACTCTACCTTGGGGACATCTAAAAGAGCGATGATAGTACTTTGAATTGTACTGTATATGCATCTTCAGAAGTTCCTGCAGCTAGTGTCAAAGCTGTACTGCTTGGAGTAATAGGCAAGTATGGAGAATGTGTGGTCCCTTGCCCAAAGATTGTACGTGTCCTCCCAGAGAGGTATTTTTTTTTTTTGATTCAGATGGAATGCCAGTGCCTCAGCTTTAAGCTGAAGCCTTTCATAGGGTTTTCCCTTCCATCTTTTAGACACTTTTCAGGTGTTGCGCTAGGTCATATCTCCTCTCCTGCACACTTGCCTGGGACCATGACCTCTGCATGCCTTACTCTCTATTTTAGGCATATTGTCTGTTCTTGGCACAGAGCTTGCAGCCTCTGCTTTACAGGATGAACTAAAAAACAGGCTGGCTAAAACAACTTGCTTGGGGACTTGCAGGCAGCTGGGGGTTGAGCTAGGAATTGAGTCCATGTCTCTTGAATCCCAATGAAGTGCTCTGCCTGCTTTTGTTTCCTTCCCACTTCTAGAGGAAGGTAGGGGACTTTATGATCTGAGCTAGGAATTGAGTCCATGTCTCTTGAATCCCAATGAAGTGCTCTGCCTGCTTTTGTTTCCTTCCTTCCCACTTCTAGAGCAAGGTAGGGGAGTTTATGATCTTCCAGAAGAACAACATTCTGCTGAAACTGTAGTTCAAACCTGACTTTTTAAACCTGAGTACCAGAAGTGAGATGCATCCATTTATATTTTGTCATATTAAGGACTGCCGCTTTCAGAAGTGATGTCTGTCCTCAGCTTCCAGAGTTGCACCTACCCACTCCCTCTGCAAACCGTGTGCTCTCTTTTCAAGCCTAGTAGACTTACTGTGCCTATACAGATCACGGGGGTTTGTAAATTTGGAGCCAAACAGCCATCTCTAAGGGCCACTGATACCTTCTTGAACTTGGAAAAAATGTCATCAATGTCAAATGTAATCATGTGCTTCAGGCAGCATTTTTGCTTTGATCAATTTGAGATTTCCTTGGGGAAGGGAAGAGAACGGACCCCATCCATTCCTGGTCCCAGATAATCCATGGCAGAGGGAGGGGAAGGGAGATCCTGATTTATTATTGGCTGTGTGTAACATGATGCAACTGCTGCACCTGGTACACAGACCATAATTTCTGCTAGCATATTTTAATTCCAGGTTAGCAACTGATTTGTTAAGAGCTGTTAATCTTTGGGGTTTTATTCACCCTTCTGGGCTCACTGAATATGTAGTAAAAACTCAATATCCAGATTATATCAGTTAACTGAAATTTGTTAGAGAATACACATAATGTTGTTATTGTCTCCTTGACTGGATGAGTGTGTAAGCATTTTCAAAGAAATGCAAATGTGCTTTCCATAAGCATTTCTGACAGTAAAATCTGATCTTTCCAAAGCTCATGGCAAGCTAGCACAGAAGGTGTATGAGCATGGAAGGAGCAAATCTATATAAATATTCAAATGAACTTTCACTTTATTAACTCTTCATTTAGCTCTCCTGGATTTCTGCATTTCTGTTGATTAGGAAGGCATTTAGTCTGTGCAAAACATCTGGTTTAGATGCCCATTATAGTCTGGCTCTACCCTTACACGCTTTCATGGAGACAGCTGACTTGGGCAAGTCATACTGACATGGTGGGTCATCCCACTTAGTGCTGCATTTCCAGTTCTAGCGTGCTTTCCTGAGGACACTGAATGGGAGGAGAATCTTCTGCAATCATAATGTTGTTAAAGTTGGCAGGGACCTCAGAAGATCATCTAGTGCAGTTCTGTTCCTGCAAGCAAGGGTGGCTAAAGCAGGTTCCTCAGGCCATGTTGAATGTCTCCAAGGATGGAGACTCCACAACCTCTCAGGGTAACTTGTTCCCATTGTTCAGACCACCCTCACAATAAAGCAACTTCTTCTTGTGTTTAAATGGAGTTTTCTGTATTTCAATGTGCCCATTGCCCCTTGTGCTTTCACTGGATACCACTGAGAAGATTAGGGCTTTGTCTTCCTTTCTCTACCCACCAGGTATTTATCCACTAAATACTGTATTCCTGCAGTTACACACTTCACCATTCATTTAAAAATAGGATTTTTGCTTTCTCAGTCAGCAGGTCATTTAACATTTTTACTCTAAAGGCACAGGAACCAGGAGGAAGGTGGGGTTTGGATTAGAAAAGACTGGATATGGCACTTAGTGCCATGGTCTAGCTGACATGGTGGTGTCAGGGCAAAGGTTGGACTCGATGGTCCTAGAGGTCTCTTCCAACCAAATTGATTCTGTGAAATGACATCCAGCCCTGTGCTCCCTCCTACAGAACACGCTGCCTCCCGCACTGACAGCTCTCCCCTGCATAGAGATATGCACACCTATGGCACTGTGTTCTTATCACACTATAATATTAAACAAATAGCTTTTGTTTTACTTGCCCACAGCTACCAAATCCTCAGCATGAGGGAATGTTACCTGGTGCAGGAGAGAGAAAGGTGCATTTTTTTTCGTAGCTCATGCTGAGACACCAGTCTCATTTACCCTCCTCCTTTTTTGTCTTCCTCGTGTTCTCTGCTTTATTATAACTCTGCTAGGGACAGAGAAAATGTTGGCTTCCCTGGTTGGTTACTGCAGTGGCAAATCTTTTAAAAAAAAAAAAAAAAAAAAAATTAGTCCTAATTAAGGAGTTGTCCTCATGATTTGTGGTTTGTATACTGGAAAGCAGGCCAAAGCTGTCTGATTTCATTTCTGTAAAAGAATGTAACTCCAGTTCCTTGCCAGTTTATACCATTCCCCATGCCGGGCAGTAGATAATTTCTCATGGTCCCAAAGCTTTCAACAATACTCCATTATGTTTCATGACTCATAAATGGGCTGGTGCCCATGGAAAGCCATGTGTCTCAGTGCAGGCAGTACAGCTCCCTGCAGTATGCTTGAACTGATTTCATAGCCTCCAGACCTAGCATGGTTTATTATTTTCATGACTTGCTCACTGTTCTCATTGTTGCTAAGACCACATTGCATCAGTAGCAGGAATAAAATTAAAGGCCCTGATGCGTTTCGATGCGGAATTAAAAGGACGATACACGGAGCTTCAAATGAATGCAAAAGAAAACAAGATCAAACAAAAGACTGAACTAAAGTTCAGATCTAATAGCTGTTTGAGATAAGCAGCTCATATAAACTGCGAAGACAGCTGACAGATAAGATGATGTTATCTGGACCGATATAGCTGTGGTGATTATTGCTGGCTTACCTGTGCACTCAGGGCTCTGCTGATAAATATTGCACACGTCCTTTCTATTAAATCAGAATAAACTGAAGGATTAGAAAGACATGATATATAGTCTTGAGTCTGCTACTGTAACCTTTATTCAACAGAGCTGAATCAATGAAGCCAACTGTAACTCGCATAATTATCATTACTTGCTTTTTTCAGCCTCTTAAGTGCTGTGCAAACATATATGAAGCCACAGTCCAGACCTCTACACCTGAGTAAAGGTTGGGAGATTATAATGTTGTGTTTATGGCCCGATCCTGCTTTTATTAATGTCCATGGAAAAACTGCTGGTTGGCTTCTGTCCTCAGGATTTTTTAATCCTGTTGTGATTTCCTGGGGTTTTGATTCAGTTGGCATGATCTCAGCAGCCTTGTGATACGGGGAGGGCTGCTCCAGAGGGGCTAGTTTGGAATGGAAGCCAAAAGGGGATCAGTTTAGGAGGGTTGAATGGGGCGGTTTTGTCTGCTGTTGTAAAGCCATTTTGTAATACTCGGATAACTTATTGAAACTGCTGCCAGGTACTGTTGCAAGCATATGACTGTGGAAATAGCTGCTTGAGTAATAAGAACAATAGAATTTGAAAAAAATGTGATTTATATTATTTCTTTTTTTTTTTTTCTTTTGATTTTAGCTTGGATAATAAAATCAAACAAGTCAGTATTGCTTTATTTGCCTAGTTAGATTTGCTTTCAGATTCTCATATTCCAGGCTAGGATAACATTTAGATTGTAATAGTGTAGATTGAAGACTTACTTATTTAGAAAAAACATATCATTTCCTTCACATTTTTGTTCCTCTCCGTCTCTAATGGAACAATTTATTCAGTCTTAGATATTTGAATTTTAAGAAAATTGCTCTCAGATTTAGCCTTGAAAAAGCATGCATAATGTATTTTAAAACGCACGTTCTTATTGAAGTTGCTCTTCATTACATAATTTCCCATTTGCTGTTTCTTTCTTTTTCTGATTTAGCCAGTTACTAAAATTTTAATGTACATATTTATTTGAAAGGGCTGAATATATTTAGTCTAGTGAAAGAAAAGTATGTTCTATAAACAGATCTGTTCCTTCAGCAGAGCTTCATCTGTTTAGTCATTTTTTTGGAAGGACTTGCAGCAGTAACATTGGAAATGTGCTTGGTTGCTTGAAACAATCACTGGGCATTTGTACAGAAAACAGAGATTCAAGTCAGGAAGCTTTAAGAAGTAAAGCATGTGTGGATCTGTTGCGATGCCTAATGATTAATTTAGTGCGCTGTGGTTAATGATTATAATGACTATATGTGGTAATCCTGCTCCCACCCTCACCTCCCCCTTCTTCTCTCACCCCTTTTCCTCCTGAATAGGCAAGCAAATAAAAATCCAGCACCAGACAGTATCAAATGCAATGTTAGGCAGACTTGGCTGGCAGCAGGTATGTGCGTTTACCACCCTCGGCAAGGTTCAGAATCGATTTGGGAGTCCAGGTTTCCCACAGCAGGGCCCACACTTGCAGCTTCCATCAATTTTCCACAAGCTACAACAGGGAAAATTCCCCACTGTGGACCAAGCTCGATGACTGCAAACTACTGAGGATGCAGTTCCTAACTGTAATTAAAAGTGTCTTCCTATTAGTTCACGTAGCTGGAGCCAAAGGACCTGGATTTGTTCTCTGACGCTGAGGGAGGCAGGAGCAGTAATTAATTAACTAGATGAGCTTTTCCATTGTGCAGAGTCTTGTCCCACGACCCTAGACAGGTTTCATTGCAAAGCAAAGGGAAGATTTATCTATTAAAGCTTAAGGCAAAGGTACTGACAGATAGGTAACAGTTTTGGAAACAACCTAAAATCCTTGTAGTGTGTAGCAGCCCTGGGGAACAGTTTGCCCAATTTTTGTGAAGAATGCCCTCCTTCCGTCCCACCTTTGACCAACTCTAGACTACCCACCTGCCTAGACATGCTCCTTGGGGATTTTTCTCTCAATTCAAATGCAAATGCTATGCTGATAACTTGCTCAGGAGGTTGGCAGCTAACTTACTCCGGCTGCAGTTGCATGAATGTTTCCCCCAGCAGCAGAGGCAATTTAGAAGTTTTGCCCCCACCTTTGGCCACTTGCTCTTGGCACTGTACCACACAGTTCATTGCTCCCTCAGTTGTGCTGAGGCAGCCCTTTGTGGAGACGTGAAGTGATTCAAAATAAAAACCAACAACCCGACCGCTATCCAACAGAGGTTTCCCTGACCCAATTTACCGCATAGCCCCACAACCAGTTGCATCAGCACAAGCAAACAGGAGGTAAATCAAGGTGCAGGGATGGGAACAGGAGACCTGGGTCAGGCAGGAAAGTGGAAACTTCTCAAACTCGGTGTTTTCCTGGAAAAGTGATTGTGTAACTACATCTTCAGGTTGTGGTTGTACAGTACCAGGTCTGCGCATCTGGAGGTAGTAAACTGATGTAGGCCAGGGATGGGAATGCAGTTGCCTTCCACTTGAGCACAAGATGCAGAATCCATACCAGCTTTGCTGTTTTATTTCAGCTTCATGCTGGTGGCAGGAGGATGGAGAATAGTTGATCCTGCATAAAGTAAAAGTGGTGCAGACAAGTGGTATTTGATCTGGCATAAAGCCTGCTGGTAGAAAGTTGACATGTTGAAACGTTTTGAACAAATTTGAACTGGCAGAGCTTAAACCTGTGCTGCATTTTGCCCCATGTGGCTGCAGCATTTTTGGTCAGGATACAAACTGGACTCAGCGTATCGTCAAACCGTGGCATGGAGGTCTTGCTCTTCTTCCCCCATCACAGCTCTTTGCAGGAAGCTGTTGAGCTCCTGTGTGAGATATTTCCTTCCTGCCTTCATGGTCCCCACGTATCCTTAGCACTGTTTGAAGTTAGTGCTGTTCCATGCCTCCTGTGTCGTCAAAAACATAATTAAGAGCATGGACACTTTGATACACTCTGCTTAGCTTCTCAAAGAGACTGTACAAGACCTTTGGACGTGCCATCACAACAGCAAGCAGACTGGCAAACAAGATGCTTATTTGAACACAAGCTTTTGAGACAAATCTGCACTGTTTCCTGCTGTCAGGATTTGGTATTTCTGAGGTCCCAGAGGGAATAAGAAAAGCAAGCTATCTCTGCAAAGGTTGAGGAAGGTGAAAGATGTGGTTGTTGTTTCCATCACTGAGGTGAAGTTCGGAGGCAGGTGGAAAATGGGAGTGTTTGCTGCAGATAGTGTGGAGTTAATGTTCTTCACCAGTAGCTTGGTGCGGAAGCGGTTTATTCATTTATCCAAAACAGGCTTTGCAAGCTCTTCTTTGAAAATTGTTCCAGAAAGTCTGGTTTCTTCTGATGTTTCACTCTACGCTGTAGTTCCTGGCCTAGCTTCTAACTGGCAGATGTGGACAAAAGCTGCCTCTTGGCAGGAAAGGAAGGTTTGGTTCTGATGTCCATCAGGACCAGAGCCTCTCCCGTGAGGCTGCTGCTGAGGAGATGCAGAGCTGAGGGTGCCCAGACAGTAGCTGTTAGAGGGCAATTACTGTCATGGATCAGGTTTGCTAATGTAATGAGTTAGTGCCTAAATAAAATTAGTTCAAGCCTAGTTAAAATAGCATGCTGTGTCTGAGGAGTGATATAAGCTGATGCCTTCGGTTACGCATTGAAAACTGATTTCTGCCTGAAGGCTATGAGAAGTGAACTGCTGGCTGAGTATGAGATGCTGTTATTGAATAAACGTCAAAATCTGTGAAAATACAGGCCCAGATATTGAAATAGTCTGGGGTGCACAACTGGGAGGATTATTTTTGAGCACAAGGACTGTACGTCTGAGCACATAATGAGGAGATATGTGCAAAAGGTTAATTAGATGCAATTTCCTGAGTGGTACCTGGTATATACCCATAGCCCTAGTGCTTGAATAGGCAAGTCTGATGTGTGAGTGTGAGCATTAGGCCTGGCAAAGTATTTTTAGTGACGATGTTTGGACATGCAAGTCAACACACAATCACTTTTGTTTCCTTTTTCCTCTACTTTTTTTTTTTTATGATTAGCTAAAGGTACCTAGAGGATGCTTTGTTCCACTATAGCTCCCTTCACCTCATTCAAACAAGCTTAATATGCTTTTCTGGACAGCAGCCAAGTTTATATTTGTGCCAGCACCCCAAGCTTGTGCTGACTTGTACCATTGTGGCAATAACTGCTAATGAGTACAAATGTGTTCCTGGAAAACCCTTGACGCTGGAGAGGCATCTCTGACTGGAATGATGCTCCTGGCTACGAAATAGCTGAACACCTGTTCCTTGTTCAGTGCAAAAAAAAAAAAAAAAGCAAACCAAACCAAAAGACCCTCAGGATCTCTGCTCCCTTTTTAATTTCCAAGTGCCCCCTGTCTGCAAGGCCTGCTGTTGAAACTCAGATTTCATTTTTCATGCCAGACTCTCAAAAATTGCCACATTCCTTTATCAGCTCGGAAACAGACCCTGCTCTTCTGTTTTTGCTTGCAAAGGGTTGTCATGATACAACAGATGGAACCGAGAGTTGACCATCAAGAAACAATTCCTGCAAAACCCAGAAGGTGGTGGAAGGTGAAGTGCTATTTGGAAGGCTGTTTGGCTTGGTGACATGAGGTTTTTTATGTTCTAATGCTGACCTGTAATCACATGAGTCCTGCCTAATCAAGACTGAGAACTGGGCTATATTTATTGCTTAAATATATTTGTTACTTGCTTATAGTAGGCTTTTTCTGCAAAGTTTTTCATCATGGCCACGACCAATGGTGCTGTGCTGGTAGGTATATTCATGCAGCGGGGCTTGAGGTCATGTTTTTTCTATCAGGTCTCACAGTTCCTTCTTTGAACAGATTTCTTCCTTTTCTGGGCCAATGCGCTGACCTGACCAAGCAATTTAGAAACTGATTTAAAGCAGCATGGTTCTGTCATGTGCTTTTACTTCGTTCCATTTGTCCCTGTAGTTATGTTGAAACATGAAGTCATCATAAGCCAATGTTGGCTGACTGAAGAGTGCTCTCGGGATGGGTTCAGATGTAGTAGTTATTCCCAGGTACTGTTAGTATTCATGAGGACAAAACCAATCTAAGAGTCTATGCAGGTGTATGGATTGATGTAGCCAAACTCCTGATTTTGGTGTGGCAACGCTTATTAGGGGAGCTTAGCCCTTTCACTGTCCTACTCGCAGTGGAAAAAAGCAATAGGGAGATGCTTCAAAAAAAATGAGGATTCCTCAACCAGTTGGAAGTCTGTCATCTGTATAGCGCTCTGCTTGGTGCAGCCTTCCTGGTCTTCCTGGGCAGACAATGATGGGGGCTGGTGGTGGCCGATAGCAGCAGCACATCACCTGTGTCATCCCAGAAACTGGGTACAGGAATTTCATTAGAAACCACTTGAGGATTACCTGCGAAGGAGGATTTGGGTTGGATATGTGCTAACCAGGCAGTGTTCCCAGCCTGAACCCCTGCACTATGTTATTGCTCCAGGCTTTCCTTTAACCAATGTTCCTTCTCCATTGCCGTGGTGATGAGGCTGCTGAAGACTATGGAGGTCAGACATATGGCATTGCCAACCTGCCCTGCTCCTCACCACAGAAGTCAGCTGCCACCATCAGACGTAAAGCTCCATCTCTACTCCCACTGAGGCTATGGGGGTCTGTTCAGCTTTGTGGGGGCTGGATCTGGGGAGGAGGAGAATGGATATAAGGGAAAAAAAAATGACCCAGATAGCTTTATCATCATCTTTAAAAAACCAACCAAACAAAAAACCACCACCACTAAAAAACAAAAACCAAAAACCCAACCAACTCCAAAATCCCCAACAAAACAAAAAACCCCTGAACGATGGAGTCAGGCTGTCAGCTAGTATAAACTGGGCTCACTCCTAACAGTTGAGGAGCTGGCCTATACACACGCAAATTCACAATTGACTCTTCCTTTCTGCATTCATTTTGCCATCTGTGTGGTGATTTTTTTTTTTTTTTTTAAAAAAAACCAGTACAGAAGTCACATCACCTTCAGCTTTGAAGGTTTTACTGATGCACCAAAATGGACTTTCATCCCCCCCCTGAATCTTGAAGGGGATGAAGATTAAAGGCTCCCATCATCTCTAGATTAATTTGGCAGCTATGATCCATCTCGGGGATCCGTAACTTCTCCAGGGCTGGGAACAAACAGTTCTTGACTGTTTTCAAAATCTATCTGTACCAGGCACTTCATCATTTTGACTTTATGATACATGTGTTCACAGAAATATATAGAACCATTTTAATAGCTTCAAGCTGTTCTAGGTTGACCTACCCTAGTAGGTACTGGCAAAATCTGAACCCATTACTTCATTAGCCGTTGTTCATGAGACCTGGATGGGTCAGAGGACTGGAAATGAAAAATAGTTTTTTCCTTTCTTGGGTACTGGTGTGAATTTGAATACAGGACAGTCTGAATATCGGCAGATTATATGAGATGAGTTTAATGTGTTTCAGTTCAGTTTCTAGGGAGCTGAAGATCATCTCATTAGCTGCCTATACTTTTTTCAGCTGTGTGGAGTGGTATATAGAATTTTCTTTCTCCTATTCTGTCTTTGCCAGAAACAGTTGATCAGAATGGTATTAAACAGTGAAAAAAAAAAAAAAAGAGGGAGCAGCTGTTTCCAGTGATTAGTAATGGGGTGGAAGGGAGGCAACAGTTCAGGATGTTTTCCCAGTCTGGAAAAGGTGCACACTTTTGTTTTTTGCAGCTCTCTCCATTATCAGAAAAATGTGCCTCCAAATGCAGCAGAGTGGGCAGCGGCAGGCACCGGGTGAGGCTGGGGCTGCCCCTCCGGCCACCTCCTGCAGAGAACAGGCCTTTGCTACAGGTGTTTGGTGACAGTGGAGAGGAGGACAGTGACCCAAGTGACACCCCTCCGTGCCCCGGTTCACAGTAGTAACTCAGGGGGAGCACAGGTTATAGGGTCCCTGGTTTATAATAAGCTCGGACCTCAAAGCTAAGGACTGGTTTTGTACAGGGCCTGAACTGACACTTTCAATTTGGACTTCCACAGTCTGGCAGCCAAAATGCCTGTACAAGCTTTGCAAATAGACCGTAATTCGTGCATGAAACTAGATTGATGCAGCTACCTCTGAAGGAGATTTTTGAGAGTGCCACTTGAGCACAAGCAGTCAATATTTGTACATTACAGCATTAAGCTGTTCTCAGTAGAAGAATAATTATCTAATAGTTGACACACTACAGCTTGGAAGTGGGAAGTCAAATACTTTTTGCCTGCTGTTACTGTAGTTACTCTGTCTATATATTGGGGATAAAATGAGAACCCCCTACAACAGACCTGTGGAGCTGTTGCAAGTGTTAATAAATGTTTGCAGAGCTCTTTAAAGTTCTCTGATTAAAGTAATTATGAACATATGAAGTGTTAAAATATTTTTGTAGACTTGGCTGCTGTGAAAAGGACTGGAATAGAAGCAGCTGAATCTCAATGTTGAGAAACTATTGAAAGCAGAATTTGAAAGAGAATGGTTATATGTTAAACTGTAACCATGAGAGATTTTATATATTTAAAGCAAGGGAGATCCTGTGATACTGACACAATATGCTAGGCTTTTTTCCGCTCTGCCAAGCCAAACCACCCTATCTCCTGGTAGGGATTCTGAGAAATATACTCTTATCTTCTATTTAAGATGTGCTTTAATTATTATTACCCATTACAGATCATCAGAAGTACAGACATAGATATCTCCCATAGAAGCTATTCAAGAGACAATCAGGGGGGAAAGGAGTTCACAAATAGTTCACATAATCTCAGCATTAGACCCAGAACACCCCTTCTCCTGCCCTATTTGTGGTTTGTTTGTTTTTTTTTTTTTTTTTTTTTTTTATTACAAGCTAGGCAGTGACTGTCTACCTCCCTGTGGATGTATAGTGCCCAAAGAGCTCCATTCTTAGCTTTTTGGCGGTGCTGTATTAAAAATGTTTCAGAATAATAAAGCTTCTAGTGTTAATGGTAAGGCAAGAAGACTTGACGTTTCTAAGCTATAATTGGCTTGCATCCTCCTCTGCAGTAGCCAGTGGTAACAGAGACCCTGTGCCAAGTTGTAGCATCAGTTACACCCAGACAGCCTTCGGACTGTAAAAGACAGTAGACTGGGTGATGTAGCTCTAATATCACCAAACTGGAAAAAACTGAAGCCAGGCAGTTGATTTTTATAATACCATATATATTCTTTTTATTGAGAGACTAGATTTAATAAATCCTTAATGGTCTGTTTAGAGAAGTCCAAGCCAAGTCACAAACTTACGAGGACGGGTGTGGGCAGAGATGTTAACAGAACAAAGTGGCTGTCTGAGTTGGCCAAATAGACTTATGCAATTATATCTAAGAGTGGAGCTACCTACGTAAGTGAAAAATGAAGAGTATTTCTGTCACCCATGACTTGGTGCAGAAATCAAAGCGAGGAAGCTCACTTACCATTACATGCAAGAAACCCCAAAGCCTGGCATGTTCCAAGAAGTTCAAATACACTCTGTCCTGACTGCTGGGAATTGAAGCAAACATCTTGGGTGGTTTGGATGTCATGCCAGACAGAACTACCAACTGAAAACAGGACTACTCCCTGCCACGTGGAGAAGCAAATTATCAGGGGGGGGAGAAAATCTGTAATCAAGGTGTTTTGGAAGGTCTTTTTAGCCAGAATGATGGTGATATGAATGCTGTTGTCAAACTGGAGGGGACCTTACGAAGGCAAATGCCAAACGTGTGATGAGGAACATATGGCTAAATACAGAGGAGCTTGGGCAGCTCAGCCTTAACTCATGCTGGCAAAAATACGCCCTGGAAAAAGGTGGTGTTATCCCTACTCGTATGTTCTGATATAGGGTGTCTTTTCAAATCGTAATAGTGTTACAGAAACACCATAAGAGCATTCTAGGGCTTTCCATAATGAACTTCTGCCCCATGAACCTCACCTTACTGTAGCAGTCTCAATGTTACTGTTGTCTTTCATTGGTTCATTTCTGAAAATACATCCTTTTCCATTGATTGCTGTTTCAGTACAAAAGCAATTAGTGATATCTTTGTCTGAATATCATGCAGATCAGGTTAATGACATGTAAATAAGCCTGTTGAGAGCTGCTTAAATTTTGCTTGCACATATACTTCAATTGATTTGCAAAACCTTGTCTTTATTCTTCTTTCCTTAAACCATTGTGAACATTCTTAAATATACGGAGAGTGACTTATATATTGTAGCTCTAGTCAGCACCTTACTGACATCAGCTAATCATGGAGGCTCAGTTGAAAAATACAGCACAAGAAGACTGAACTGAGTAATGAGATTCTGGATTGATTGATTTAAACAAAAAAATTATTTAAATAAAAAGTTATATAAGCATAAATGTTGATTATATATCAAATATCCTTAAATGCAAACACATAATCTCGAGGAAATACCCAAGGTAAACCATAAGGGAGGTTGAGAAAGAATAAATCCAAGACTTACTAGTCTGTGGAATTATCTTCTAAGGAAAGTAGGGAACTTCCCCATGATATTAAAATGAAATGAAAAAAAAAAATGCTATGACATACCTATGTGGAATACACATGCAGTGACAGATAGGTAAGTCAGAGATTCATAAGATATCCATGGATAGTTTCCATCATGAACAACTTTAGCCAGTAAAGCAACTTTTAAGCTTGGATGAAGGGTGAAGTTTTGAAACTCGGAGTCTGTGGCAGTGTGATTCACCTGACCAAATACAGAGATCTCCATCTGTGCTCGCTGTCTAGACTGCTGTTACAGTCAGCAAAGAGAAAACAGGCATTTCTAGGGCATGATTTGCCTTCTCCTAAAATAGTCATCTGGGATATGTCAGGCAACTGCTTGGAGACAAATGTCCAAAGATGACTTAGCAGTATGGAAATTTGTAAGCCAGAAAATTGTGTGCTGTAATTCAGAACTCAGTTCTGAAGACTAGGTTTTTTCAATACCTATGTTGAGAGCCATAAAACATGAGGCTTCAGAACCACAAGCTGACCTGAACTGCAGTCCCTGGCTGAGGACTTCATCAGAGGGTAGCTGTTCCCTGCAGGTCTGAGCTCCTTCCTGCACGTTGACTGTGATGGGAGCCATGCTGCAGCTGGCCCATCTCTCATACCATTTTGAAAAACCTCCTTCTGCAGGGTAATTTGTTCTTCTGTAATCACTTTGCAGCTGATTTTTAATCATTCCTTCCCACAGAAAGTGCTATCCCCACAATTGTAGATAAGTCTGTCGAAATCAGCCAGAGGAGGGCACTTTTGAGCTATGGGAGACCTCCTGGCCAGTGGGGCTGAAGGTGCAGCTTGTCCCATTAGTTTTATTTGCTGGCCACTTCCTTAAAATCCTCCAGCAGTAGGCTTGGTTCAGTGTCTGTCCCCTGGCACAGGCAATGGTGGGTCCTTTCCCTTTCTGACTTTTCATTCTGTTGGCTTGCTGGTTGTGGTTATGCCTGTTAGGAGGTGACAAGAGCCAATGCTTTGTCTATGGAGGATGATGGACCTGTGCCGCAGCTTGGGTGTGGATGAAGGCATTGGCGCCTCACTTCTAGGGTCTGGGTGCTGGGAGCTTGTCTTGCAGGATGGTGGCTGGGCTAGCTGATGTCCTGGGATACTTCTGTGCTAGTGAGCTAAACAGGGCACAAGCCTGAAGGCTGCCACACAACAACCACTGGTTTCAGTGTTAGCACCCTGCAGGCAAGCTTATGGCCTGGGCCAGTTATCGCTCTGCTAGATGATGTCCAGGCGTGTCTGGAGATAGCGTGGCCAAAGACTGTTTTCAAGAGGCAGTATTGTCAAGCTGCACTCTTTTGGTAAGGAAGAACACCTATCTCTGTGGACATGGGTGGTGCCATGTCACTGAGACCCAGTGCCAGAAAGTGGATCCTGGCCTTTATAGATTAGCAATATGGGGGTTGCCTTGGTATCCATTAACTTGTGTTGGTTTGGAAGTGTGGGCCGGGCCATGCCAAGTGCTTGCCTTCACTTGGGACACTCTTCCCTTGAAAAGGTCAGGCCACTAGATTGCATAGCAGCGAAGTTGGAGGTCTGCTTAGCAGCCGTTCCTGCAGAGAAGTATTTTCAGGGAAAGTATTTAAAACATTAGCAGTGGGGGGTGGGGTGGAAATCGCAGGGAAAGTAAAATTCGTACGTATTGTACATATGTTTGCTTTAAAGAGCGGGTGACCCCTGCTGAGTTTCTTGGCACTGAAAGCCAGGCCAATGAGGACATCACCAGATGGGTTCATTACCAAGGCATTTTCATTATCACCCCTCGGGGCCAGCCCCTGGTCGTCCTCCTGGTTGGAGCATGGGAAGGAACACTGTGTTCCCAATCCACGGAGGTATGAGAACACAGGGGGAAGTGCTTGTTTCTGGAACAAAAAAAGCCATGGTGACCAATCACGCCATACAAGTTCACGTGAGACGCTGAAGGCCAGTTTGCTGGTCCTACAGCCCCCCTCTCTCAGCCTATATATGTAAGTACACACAAGTTCACATGTGCTATTAAGATCCAGTAAGTGCCAGTGGAAATCTGGCTCATCTCTGATGAGGCTCCCCTGGCATGACCCTATCAGTACATTAATTCCAGTGGAGCTCACTGGAACTTGTACAAAGACAACACGAGCAGACAGAACGTAAGCAAACCGAGTAAATCTTGGTTAATCCAATCTGAAGGAATTCCCTACTGAAAATGGGCAAATGCCTTGAATTTGTTCTGACTTATCTTGCAATGTTAGTTCTCCGAAAGTGGCGAAATGATTTTCAACACTCGGACTCCTTTAAAAACTACATTTGCAGAAACAAAGACATGAAGTTGAACTAATAGTGCTTTAGTTCTTTCCCAGAGAATTGCTATGCATTATGCAGGCTCTTGTCTTTCCCAAAAGTTGTCAGTTGCAAACAAATACATCGGTTTAAGGCTTTGCCTCCCCTGGTCAGGCTGTAAAGGCTACATTGGTGCAAAAGAATGGTTTCTTCTCCTAGTGTCATTCTCACTTTTTTCCTCTAAGTGTGAGTATGTGACCCTGGATTTATGGAGTAATTGCTCTAAAATTGGAGTGGATGAAGGTCCACAGGTGGGTTGAAGACCTGTTAATGATTTTGAGTTAGGATTTAGTGGAGTGGGTAACCCCTTTCTGGCTCAAGCAACCTCATACACTGTGGAGAACTTGTGTGCTAGACTTGGAAGTGTGCAGGGTGGAATTTCTATCACCTCTTTCCCAATTATCATTGTTTATGCATGAAGCCACCTGTCTTCTTGGTACCTTGCCATGGTGAAAAGAAGTTTGTTTCCATGTTCCCAAGAGAAGACGACTGATAAAAAAAGGAAGGCGTTTTAACATTTATGAAGAAAAAGTAAATACATATTGCGACAGACCTGGAAGGGTCAGAATGGACTGAATGTTCCTAATCCTTTATGGTAATTTGCTCCAGTAATTTCCATCATAATTAAGAAGCTGATACCGAAGCCGTTATTGCTATGAGTCAGGCTTGCAAGATCTGCTTCTACAGCACATATAGCTGCAGGCTGCCCATATTCAGTATTTAAATGCTATTAATTTAGAAACAGTTACTAGAAATATGTCTGTTAAATGCAAGGTTTAGAGCAATACAGATCTACAAAGCTGATAATAAACCCCAGCTGTGGGGAAATGAGGAAGTTTTATGCGCACCATAGGTCTCTGCATCCACCTTTGCCCCCAGGAATATGTCAGAGTAATCTTGAGGGATTTTTTTAGGATGCTGTGTCCTGGCTCTTTCTCTCCTGCTGGCTCTGCCTTTCCTATGGTGTGGTTGTGAGGGAGCAAATCAGTGTTCAGCTTGGTGAAGGCAGATGTAGCAAAGGTCACCTCTTTGCTATGCTTATTATCTGTCCGAACCAGTGTTGCTATCTCCTGCCTATGTTGACTTCCGTGAGGGCTGTTGAATATTGAGTGCTTCTGAAAAGCGAGCTGTGTTACTGAGGTGCCAAAATAGGGATATGCAGGTTTTACATGTTTTCCTGTTGAGTATCATGGAGCTGTTATTAGACAGATGGTTGATATGAACAGATTTCAGCCCTGGAATTGTTCACGAGTTGTCCCCTTGAAAATTTGCTAGTCATTGTTTCTGCTCCAGAATAAGATGACTGACTTTTTTTTAAAGTGAGAGAATAGGAAATACTGAATAATAGGGAACCTGGTTCAACTGTCAGCTCCCTTCCTGACCTGCAGATCGAGTCACTGGTAAGAAGGATGACAATTACCCTGTGAAACACCCGTTAGAGTGAATGTTCGCGAACAGCAGGATAATGGGGAGCATTTGGATAGTGCTCAGTACATGCAACATTGGATCATCCTTCTCTGCAAGACACTGCTTTGATTCCTCCTCCTCGGGACAGGTGTTTGCCAGATTTGTTGTGTGATGTGCACCACAGTGAGCAGTGAATCTCCCTGCCTTTGTGTGACTCGTTCTTTTCTAGGGTGGTCACTAGGAAAAGACTCAATGAGCAGCATTGTGCTGATGCCTTCCAAAGCAAAGGGATGTGTTTCACCAGTCTTGCTAGCATGTAAGGGTCTGGCTTTCTGCTAAGTCATTTTATATTCTTTTTGAAAATAATTCATCTTCTCAATTCATATTGAAAGAGGACAGAAAATGACTCAAGAAAAGGTTGGTCCTCTGCTCCTAATAATTAAGATCTACACCTAGTTGCTTTTGGAAAGCTATGGGAAGGTGGTATTCAGTCACTGTGTCAGATTTCTGGTGTAGAAGTGTCTGGTGAGGTGAAATGTCTGGGATGGATGTTCTTGTGGCTACTGTAAAGGACCAGAAGTTGTGAGATCTAACTTCTATTTTAAGTCTCTGAACATAAAATGAACCAGAAAAATCTGTAGTGCTTTTTTGTCTTGCGTGCTATGGAAAGTTGTAGTATGTGCAGTGTGCTTTGAGTTGCTGTATCAACAATCTACATTGCAAACACTGGTAGGTGGGCACTTTCTGCAGTCATGTCAGACTTGACACCACTGGATCATTTTAGTACCAGCCAGATGCCATGGGAAGGCGAGTACTTCTGGTTATGAGCTGGCTCACATTTAAGAAAGAAACTTTAATAGTAACAGCATCATACATTTTGGATGTCTCTGTGAGTGAGATTGCTTTGATAGGTCCTCTCTTGGGTCTTCTTCTTTGGTCAGCTACAACAGTTGGTTCTGCTTGCCCCTGGCAGCTTGTGCTGTGAACACAGAAGCTCTGTGGATGCTTTTTGAATCATATCCCTGATGTCAATTGCATATGTACCCTAAAAGGTAACAAAATCTATTCCTACATCCACAGTGAATGAAGCAC
>NW_009621362.1:55618-56537 GCF_000690535.1 Cariama cristata | reverse complement strand
ATTCCTGCCCTGGACACAGCGTATGTTGATGCAAATAGTACTCCTGCGCTTCAGGATTTGCAGCCCCAGCACGTGCTGCCTGGGAGAGTGTTCCCTGCAGCACATTCATCCCTCACTGCACAGAGAATCTCAAATATCTTTTTGGATGGCTGGGGAAGAGCACAGAAGTGTAATCGTTTGCTCTGAGAGCAAATGCAAGATATTATAAAAAGATTTTGCAGTATGACTCAGGAACAAGAATTACTGTGTGCTGTCTAGTAAGAATTCTAAAGCTGAGTTTTTTTCCATTTTATGACTTGGCAAAAGCCAAGGTTGACCTATTAGCCTGCATTATAGCTAAGGAAACAGTCACAGAATTATGCAGCAACACAGTTTAATATTACATCTTGAAGCTAAGCTCAAGCAGAAGTTGACAATACAATCTGAGTTATTGGTGACTATACAATAGGAAGAAGTAACATGAGAACACTTGCTTTCACAGCTCTAGGTTGGTTCCTGGGGACATGAATGAACTGTAAATCCCAACTTTCCCTTCCTTTGGGTACAGAAACTCTAGCTGAAAAGAAAATGTCCAAATAATTGAAAAAGTCTATCATGCAAGGATCTCAGATAATTCACAGTTAGGCTTGTGATACTGATAAATTTTTCACATTTTGCTTAGCTGATCTGAAAATTCAGAAGAAAAATGTCTTGATTTTGAGTTAAGCAGGCAGGATAAAAAAATCCAAAGTAACTGCAGAACTGAAATGACTTCAGGTCAAATAAAAGATATTGTTTAACTCAGATGTTGTACATTGTTCAAAGTTTAGAATGTTTCAAAAACATATTGAAGTAATTTTTAAAAATTACCAACATGACCGATTTAGAAAATCTACATGTTTTGATTCTTTCTGTGTGTTCCTCCCCCCCCCCCCCCTTT
>NW_009621362.1:43785-55587 GCF_000690535.1 Cariama cristata | reverse complement strand
TCTCCCCCCCCCCCCCCCCCTTTTGGGATGTACATTTTTCAATGGAAACAATTTGCTGGAATGAGTGTACGTCCAGCCAACCTGCCACTGCCTGTTTTGTTTTCCTTCAGCTGAAGGATTTTGCCCCGTTCTCTCTCCAAACATCTCCCCCAGGCAGTGGCAGAGACCTTCACCATCATGGGCTGACGCTGGGCGGCTCCGAGAAGAGCACTTTGTTACCCTGGTACCAAGGGCTGGGTAATCTCGGATAACTCACTTAACTAACACATAAACGAAGACCGTGGAGAGCCACTGAGATTTAGACAAATGACCCCCCAGAAATGGTTGGTTTGAGCAGGGCTGTACAGGGCAGCTTGTGGCTGCTGCTAGGGAGCTACTACGGCGATAGGAGTTCTGGCTTACGGGAGCTGCTAATGGAACAAAAAGTTCCCTCTGTCCCTGGCGTGGATTGAGATATGGCCAGGCAGTGAGCTATTGACCCAGTACAGGATGTCTGTGGGATGGGAGGGAAATTTTTTGGACAAGAACTTTGAGAAATTCTGCAGGAAAAAGTTCTGCAAACAACTGTATTTAATCTGGGTTTCTGCTCAGATGTGGATGCTCGTGGTTTGCAAAGTTTGTTCAAGAAAGGGTCAGTCGTGTAACTCCATCGTGATGGACACTGGAGGCGTCTTACTGCTTTATATAAAAAAGATTTGAACAGAGCAAAATAGCTATCTGCTGCCAGTGGAAGTGAACTCTGAGCATTGGCTAGCCTCAGCCTGCGGTACGTTCAATAACAATAAATGTGTGTATTTTATGCTCCCAGTAATAACCCAATTAGAGGCACTTTGAAAGGAGATAGTGCTTGATCTCTTTGTTGAGAAGTTGTCCAAAATGCAGAAACTAGAAGAAAAGAGAACAGAACAAATTCTTTGGAGCTCAAATCATTAATAATGTTTAGGCTGAGCAAACAGACGTTGGTTCAATAGGTTCTGACTCTCCTTTATACCACTTATGGGAGGATTAGAGAAGTACAACTAAGAAATTCTGTGCACACAAACTTTTTGAGTTCCTTTTTTTTTTTCCTTATCTTGCCACAAGAGTATATAAAACATTTGTTAAAAGCCTGTGAAGATATGAGGACCCTTCTGGCTAAAATTACTATGGCAAAAAGAAGGCTTGCAGTATTGAGGGCTACCCCTATCTGTAAGGTCCCAATCTGGAGGCACTGTTTATGCATTACTCCCACAGTTTTAAGTTTTTTAATCTGTCTTTTCCAAATCTGTCTTTTCCACTTATCTCCAAAAAGTACATCTCTGGGGAATGATCAAACTTACCCCAAACCTGTGAGTGTCAGCAGTTGAAGCTTCACTCTCCTGAACTGGGCCCACATGTACCAACACTGAATGTGATTTATTAAAAAAATAACATCAAGGTAGTACTGCAGTATGCGAAATAATTCTATAGTATAAAGAGAAGTATGGGATTAGGGTTGGGTAAGAAGTTGAAAATCTTTGGGTAAGAAATGTGCTGAGAAGTATCTGAAAGGTAGTGGGGTATTCAAAGTAATGACTAAGATACCTTTATACTACACCTGTAAGAACTGGGTGAACTGTAATTTAGATGCATGGTTTTGATTAGAATGGTGGGTGAAGGAACTCTAATCTCTGAACTGATCAAACCTGTATTTTCCCCTCTAAAGGCTAATATGACAGACTTGTGGTCAGACCTGTGTCAACTGTTGGCTTCCTTGATAAGGCTTATAGTTAGAGAAAGCTTAGCCACTTCTGACACAAAAAAATTGCAAGGGAAAAAGGACCAAGGAACAGCAGAGATGATGAAAGCAGTAGGGAGATGGGACTGGGTAGCACGAGGGCTGTAGGAAACAGAGAGCAGAGGAGGAGAGGAATGAGTGAAGGGTTATTTGTGAAGTGTTCTCTTTCATTTAAAAAACAGACAAACAAACAAAAGCCTTCTAGTTGGGCTAGTTGTATCTGCAGGCTCCAGAGATCTGTAGTCTAATAGGTGACTCCAGAAGAAGACATACTGGTTGCTTGGAATGGAGGGGAGACAGATGATGAGACAGTAAAATCTGTACAGTGTGAGAGGAGGAAAAAAAAAGGCAACCCTCAGCAAGGAAGAGCTGTGCTGGGAAAAATGTGAACAACTAGTAAGGATGTTGCTGTTATTTGTTCCTGTACTCAATATTCTAGACAAAGAGGGCTGTTCTCTGTATTTCTTTGTGTGACCTTATTGTGTATTTGGATATATTTACTGGTGACCTGGAGTTTTGGATGGGCATTGGTTGGAAAATTTTTCCTCACGGAGATTGTTTTCCTTTTTCATAATAGGAGAAATTTAACTCTTCTAAGAAAGGACAACTGGGGCCTTATTTCTGTGATAATGCCAATAACAATAGTTACTATTTTCTTGTCCAAACATTCTTTCAACACAAATGACGTTTTGTACAAAATATATTTTTTCCGAAAAATACTTAAATTCTTTTCTAAATGCAGTGGGACATTGACATTGATTTAATGGTTGCGGTATTAGGCCCTTGAGGTAAAAAGGTAGTATCTTCTCCTTTGATCTTCTATTCATCTTCTTGCTCTTGTTATCTTTGTTTCAGTGAATCTTTTCTGTACAAGGAGGAGGTTGCTGTCCTGTCTTCAGAACCTCTGGCGGCCCTCCCTTGTTTTGATACACGTGAGCGTAACTTCAGTTACTTTTTTTGGCCCATATATACAAGTGGTTGAAGCAACTTCCTCTGCTGGTGGCCAATAAAGACAAGGATACCTCATCTAACAGAAATGGGTAATGAAATAACAGATGCCGTGTCACTGTTCATATCATAAACAGTTTTGGCTAATGTTGTCTGCATTTCTGCTTGTTTAGAATAAATTGATGGGATGAACCTGCACCACACATCCAAATTCTCATTTTCTAGTTGCTGTCATCCCCTTTCCCTCATGGTGTTGGCAGCAACAGGGCCAGAACCTGGTGCTGCTTGCTGGCCTACGTGCTAGGAGGTTTGTTTTCTGGTTGAGGAGACGGTGGTATCGTCTCTCTTTGGTGGAGACCTCCTTCTGCCTGCACCCTGTGGTGTTGACAAGTGGAAGGGCAATATCTGGAGCTATTGCCTGGGCCTGAGCTGTGAGCGGAGACACCCCCTATCCCTGATCCTCTGGTCTTGCAGCCAGGAGAAGCTGTTTGAACTCATCCCAGCTCCTTCCCTCACTGTGAGTTTGGGTGGCTTTCTAAAAGAAACAAGGCTATGGAGAGAAGTTTTGTCTTGATATTTGGGGAGGGCATGTGGGCACCTGGGCTTTCGAGCTGTGAGGTGCACGGAAGAGCTACGCCTGCTCTGTTGCGTGGGCATGGCCTCTGGGAATAGTTCAGGTTCACAGGAGAGGGAATATGGGAAGGAGAACAAAAGACTGGAGATGCAAAAACATCTTAGATGTCATTTTGCCTCAAGGATAAATTTGCAATCTTCTGCAGGATCTGGGGAAGATGGAACTGAAAAATTATGTATTTAAAACAGCAAGACAGTGGGCTGTTTACTGCTTAAATTCCATAACCAGTGTGGCCTGATGAGGCTTCAGGGATATACTGTGGTTGAAAGGACCTGACATGTCTTCCATTCGTACTGTTTACCCTCTGCACAGATACATGGTCCGTATGTTTGACATGCTAATATAGCACAAGGCCTGTTGCTGTCCAGTACAGAGCAGCTGACATATTAGAAATAGTTATATAAATATGGCCAAAAGAGATAACAATAAATGAGTTTTCCTACTCAGTCACTAGGAAACAGTGATATGTCTTGCAGCCAGCCAGATGCTGGCTAAATGAACAAACCTTGCAATATTGCACTCTCGAGCTGGTGTAGTACAAAGGGAGTGAGTGCCAGGACTGGGGACCATCCTTGGAGAGGCCCCGGCCTTTCCCAGGAATTCCTCCTCCTGTGCATCACAGCCAATTCCAAGTGCTGCAGTAAGACAGAGTCATGCCTCAGACCTTTCCAGACCCTATAGGAAACAGCTAGTACCATGAACCACATCCATATGTTGTCAGAGCTGGCTAACCCCTCTTGTAGTCAAAACTGCAAGCTGAATAACTGAAACCTTGCATCAGATCTGGAAAACAAATTGTTCTGTTTCATACCCCATCACCATCCCCAGTACGGATAGCAGGGATAACACTTCAGCTGGCAGCATTGGCCATGAGGTTTAACAGAATGCAGCTTATTCTTCCATGACTCTCAGTCCTGGAGTGCTGACAGCAAGAGACTAGAAGTGGGCCAAGGAAATTGATGCTGGATGTGAGTCAGGTACAAGGCTGAATTCAGCTTGGATTTAATATTATTGAAATACCACAGGTGGTTTCTGTTAGGATTTGGCCTCATATGGCAAGACTGAAGTCAGGTCAGCTGTTCAGTGAGATCCAGCCTTGAATTCTCATGAGCATGGTGAGTTGAGTGAGATTTCAGTCACACCTGAAGCAAAAAAATTGTCCCTTTCCTGTTTGGGTGTGAACTTGGGACCAGAAATCACAGGTGCTGGTGTGAAGTGTACATAGACATAAGAGTGGGCTTGAGTGTACACACATTTTAGTTTTCTTTAGCTTAAATGGGATTTGTACCAATGAGCTGTAACATGGGTCTGACATTGCATCCTGTGACTGGAGGTTGACCCTTTACCCCGTTAATCCAAGAGTGGTTGTTTTATCAACTTCCAGTTGGTTGCAAAGAAACCTCAAGGTGTATTTTCAGAAAAGCTGTGAGAACTTTTGAGACTGTGAGTGAGAAACCGCAGCACCTCATCAGGTCATAAGTTATGCCCATGAATATGTTGAGGCTGAGCCATGTGGGAGCCCTCCACAGCCCACGGGAGACAGATGCTGAGATGCCTTTCATGCAGCTGGCTCTGGTTTATCCTGTGCTTTTCGCATCTCGCATGGCTTGCGGCTGTTCAGATATTGCAAAAGACCCACCAATGTAAAGAGAGGGACTTTCCAAGCTGTTCAGGGATCCAGTTTGCTACGTGTCGATCAGGATTGGCTCTTGCTAACCTGGTTGGGTTAGAAATGCTCTGGAGAAGTGCCAGAGACTGGACAAGATGGAATTATAACTGCAGTTAGGTATGAGCAGAATACAGTCATACTCCCATACTTCCAACATTATACCACAAAGCAAGGATGATTTCTGTGCTTTCCGAGACAAGGTGTTTAAAAGGAGAAAAACACATCTGTGCTGGGTCAAACTGATCAGCCGGGAGCCCAGAGAAACCTGTTGGTGTGAGATACAAACTAGAGGTGACATCACCAAACTTCAATGCCATAAGGCTCTGGAGAGTGGGTCATGTCATGGTTGTCTCTTGCTTGTCATGAAGTAACATTATTCCTTTTTCCCCTATTTTATCAGTATAGAAAGTACACTGGCAGGCAGTTTCCTCTGGTATTTTTCACTTACACTTTTGAGTAAGAGTTGGAGTTCATAGCCTTTTGTATAGATATATGTATTAGAGTGGCACCACTTTCCATTTCCTAGCCCAAATTCTGAGCAGTCCTCCTTCGAATCACACGGAGACAGTAAAATACAACCAACAAGGCTCTCTAGTCAGAAAGTAGGAATTACCAAGTGTTATATAGCAAAGGTAGCTACACTGGACTTTAAAGATGGAGGAATTGTTTCCTTGTCTATTTGGACCCTGGAGGAATCTGTAATGGCTGCAGGGGCCAAGGGGTAGCACCAACCACATCCTTGATTTTCTAGGCTCAGTATTAGTGGGAACTGACCCTAGTCTAAGCTTTGTCTCTGCTATGTTATTGGCCAATTCAGTCACTTGTGATTTGATCCAGTATGGTCATTAATTAGCTGGTTTAGTAGCTCATTTGTATTTGTACCCATGATTTAATAATTGTATTCTATTATTCTTGATTAGTTGGACAGTGAAAAAAATGACAGTTATTTCGGGGAGAAACTGGCTGGTTTATTAATTTCTAATCAGTAAGCAGCATAGAAGGCTGTTTTTTTCTTTCGAGTTTCAGCAGTGCCAGT
The DNA here is from genome assembly GCF_000690535.1 of Cariama cristata. Taxonomy (NCBI): domain Eukaryota; kingdom Metazoa; phylum Chordata; class Aves; order Cariamiformes; family Cariamidae; genus Cariama; species Cariama cristata. The sequence continues at coordinate 49,544 of NW_009621362.1, read as the reverse complement.
CACAAAGGTACAGAGATTTGAGCTATTTGACTGTATTTCTAAAAGAAGACTTTTCTCCTTCACACTAGTTTGATTTTAAATATTCAGCCTGCCCTCCTTCCCCTCCTCCCCATGCACAGAGGATTTGGAGGAGTCTGAATCTCAGCATCTGGTTTTTGCTATCCTTAGCCAGTAAAATGATCAAATATGGCTTCCAAAATACACAAAGTGCGCAAGAGCTGGTTTTTACCAAAAGGCTGTTTTTTGCAGAGTCATTTTTTGCTTATAACTACATACTAGCAAAGCCTGAGGGAACTGTAAGATGGATTTGTGGAGCCAGAGAGGTGGTTTTGGTTTGGGGTTTTTTTTTAATCCCCTCGAATTTCACCTGTATTTCTGAGGTTGAATCGTAAACAAAAAGAGTTGCTATTAAACAAAAGAGAGAAGTGCAAATCCGTATCCTCCAGCTCTGGGTTTACCCAGGTATGCAGCAATATCGTTTTATCGCTAAAGCATCCATTGTATTAGAAAGCCGTGTTTACACGAGCTTAAGCCTCCGGCTGACGGATAGAGCTGTTTCAATTTCCCTCACTCATTCCCACTACGGATTGTACATTCAAGGGAAAATCCTCACCGCAATACTGGACGTGCCACACTCTTAGTCGACTGACGTTTATTAACTAATACAAAGTTGCAACGATGTACCAACACAGCTAAACAAAAGAGCCCAGTGTTGAGCCTAAATCAAGGTCCTAAATCATAAGCCGTGGTGTGACAAACTGCACGATGTTTGCCAGTACTTTTAAAATGGGGCTTTCTTGCCAGGCTGAGAATCCATAGAGCCTGGCCAAAGAAAACAATGGGAGGGAGCCAGGGTTCTCCCAAGCCTTGGCATGAAATCCACAATAGTAGCTTTGGCTGAGGTCCATGGACTCGAGCACATGCTCCATAAGGTCACTTCAGAACACCATAATTACTTGGTATTTACTTCAGTGCATTTTGCAGACAAAAATAATAACAACAATAATAAAAAACAGTGCCACCAACACAGCTTAGGGACTCTATTACGATCGCAGACCTTTGCTGTCTCGGAGCATCCCATCTCTGGTACCACACGATGGAGTGGTGAAGTGTGGTCCAAACGGCTGAATAATAGCAGTGATGATAAGTAATACGGCACGCCTGGGGAGTGAGAGTGGACTTTATGTCCTGGCTTGTCCTCGAACTCGTCAGCAGTGTTTGTTGCTGCCATTCAGTGGCTGTTTACTGACCTTTAGGGGTTGAATTCGGGGGTCACTGCTGAGTTCACTTAAGGTGAGCGTCTGCTTTTTCAATCATCCTCTTCTCTGCATCCTTTCCTTACTGGCAGTCCCGCTGGAGAAGTCAAGATCTGAGCAGATCGTTAGGACTGGAAAACAGCCCCAAATCCAAAATCTGGTTCTGAACAACTCAGAGTGGGACAGGGGGACCGAAAAGCCAAGCTTATTCTGAATTTCAGAGCCTGGATTGAATGGTGCAAAACCCCCTCTGATCCAGTATGTTTGATCCTGAAACTCACAACTCAGGGTGTTTGCTAGTGGGACCCTATATGCCTCTAGCCCCTAGAAATGATTCCTCCAGCATAGGGGAAGGAGCGAGGCTGAAGATCCTTGTCCTGCCTCTGCCCAGGGCTGTGTCTGCTCTGAAGCATGGAATCTCCAGAACTCAGTCTCAACTCACTAACACTCAACCTTTACTATTTACATTTAAAAAAAGAAACCACATTTGATTATTCAGCATTCTTCTTTTACGTTTTTATTACCATTTGCAGAACTCCTCTGAAGGCCAGAGGAAACCTTTCTGATTGACATGTTTAATATTTTAGCACTGCATAGTGTCTTTAGACAAAAACGTCCAACATGCACATGTGTTTTGGCAGCTCTGCTTGTGGCCTCTGTTCTGTCTCTGGCCATGAGAAGCAAAAGAATGAAAGAAAAAAACCACCTTAAACTGGGTCAGCACTGTTCCCTTTATTTTTGTTGATAGCTCCATTTGGGATTTATGCATTGATGGAAGAGAAGTAGGGGAAAACATATGTCCCAAGCATATGTCCTTGAAAAACAATGTCACATCTTAATTTTCTTGGGCTGGCAATGCATGCATTCCACGTTCTCTGCGATGTAGAACTAATGAAGATAGAAGTGCAAGAAAACCTATAATCAAATCCAGTACATACCAAGCATAGCACACCAAGAAGCACACCCGTCTGAAATCTCATGGTGCTGGAAGAAAAATCCAGGCCATGCAGGCACGACAGTCCAATATTTCTAGCTGGTGAATTTTTAGGCAGGGTTCTGCATCCACAGAAAAACAAAACCAAGCAAAAGTGCTTCCTGGCATCGCTTTGTGTCAAATACTTGTAACCAGCAATATTTGGAGAGAGGCTCAAATACGCAGGAGCGCAGTTGTTAGAAAAGGCTAAAGGCGTGAATTGAACATTTTCTTCTGGTCATTCAGGATCTGTTTCCCTGTGCTTTAATCCCCTGTGTACATCCTGGGAGCTTTACGTATATAAACTGTGTATTGCTGATACCACGGTGATGATTAGTAACCCCAAAAGAGACCAGCTCTCTTGGCCAGGATGGTCTGTGAAGCTGGAGTGAGGGGGGTTCACGGGTGCCAGCACTCACTGGTTTTCTCTTGGTTTAGAGCATAAATTCCTCCTGGGAGAAGAGGTTTGAGTTTTTTTACAGAATTGTATGCACACAGTGACTTGCACAATGAGATCATGGTATCTGAGTGGGGTTCCTGTGGTAGTGCCTATAGCAGCAGGAGTAGAAATAATAGTGATAATAACAATAATAATAACCACCTAAATTAACAGCTAGAGGGAGAAGAAGCAGAAATGTGACTTGACTTTCCAGGTGTCACAGCTCAGTGTCAGAGCCCTGAAAATAAAACCCCCATGTATCTTGTCTGCTAGTCCAGTGCTCTGGGCAGGAAAGAACAGCACTGGCTGGTGACGTCTCCTGATCTGGGTTGATTTACAGTCTCTATGGATTCAGGGAGAAAGAAATGAATATTACAGATTGTTCTTCATAATTCAGGATTTCCATTTTTGCTGTATTATTTTAAACCCTAACCTTAAAATCCTGTTAACTTTCAATACTGCTAAACCTAACTCTGTAAATCCTGTTATCTTCTACCCCATACTAGTGTAACTTAGCCAGTATCTTAGCTGCCTTGTGCTTTAAGAAAGTGGCTAGTCATTGAGGCATTAGCCCAGGAGCTGGGACTCTTTTTTTAAAATTTCCAAGTCCCTGTTGTTTTCAGAGATCCCCTGAAAATCACTTTGCTTCTGTGTCTTTAGTTGCTCATATATAAGACAGGAATCTCAACTTGTTTGACAAGTGTTAGATAAATGATCAGAAATTTGGGGATGCCCCAAATTTCTTAGCTTGTGGTTTTTATTATTAGGATTTTTTAACCTTAGTGATTTGCAAATGCCATCCATTATGTATGACTGGTCCCTGCCAGTCCGCTGCCAGGCACCTGGAACCTAGTCTGGGTTATTTTGCCATCAAATGGTTCAGTCTTCACTGGGAAGTTATTTGTCCTTGTGCATGCTGATCCCCTACCCTCTTCTCAAAAAATGGGCTGATAGAGCAATGCTGCATGACTGTCAGTCTGTCCTCTAAAGACTTTAATCCTTCAAAGTAAAAGTGAAATGCTCACCTCATATCAGCTCCTCTCATTGTGCTACACCCTGGTTTGTGATCTGCTGGGCTCCTGCTCCCTTCTTCCCAAGCAGGCTTGGTGAGCTCCTGTAGAGACGGACATTTCTTCATCTTCCCACTGTCTCAGTCTTGAAGGGAGTCAGTCTGGGGAATATCACAGCATTATGTTGTTATCATTTTTCAGTAGTGTTAAAGTCAACACATGTTTGATGTTAGCTTTGGCAGGACCAGGATCATATCAGTTGATACTGTCCCAAGCTGGGGGACAGCCTCCAAAGTCTCCAGTTATTTACCTACCACTGACCTGGTGAGTGAACCCATGTTTACACAGGGAAAAGCATGGAAGTGGTTAATCTGAGATGGCTGGGCAGGCATCTTTCTGCCTGTCAGCTTTACATCCCTCCCAGATGTGACACCTGATAGGGAAGCCACTGGTGGGAACTGACAGAAGGATATGGAGGAAGCAGATAAGGAATAGCATGAAATTGTCTTTTGCTTCCCTGTGAGTGCAAGGGAAGAAACCAGCAGGTGTTTTCAGGGGGTGAATGGCTTGAATTGAACACCAGAAACCCAATTCTCATCTCTCAGGATAGTCTTCCTAAGCCTCTTGTGAACCTAATGTCTTTGCTCTGGCCGGCAGCTCAGTATGGTTGTTGAGTAGATTCAGATATCTGCACATCTGTAAATAATGAACGATAGCAGTTACATATTCTTTCTGAAAGACAAAGCAGTACATTGAATACTGTTGGCAGGGAGCAAAGCCCAGGAGGACCAAGATTAGGGCTGCTGGTTTGAACCGTCCCCTCTATGAAAGGGGCACGGTTGTCACGGTGAACTTGTCTGAAACCTAGTGCCTCCAGCCTTCATGGTTCCTTTTACTTCCACCTCTCCCATGGTTCTTACTCAGGCAAAGTAAGGGCTGACTAATGTTGGAAAGATTTGGCTTTCCATTCCCTCCTTCCCTCTTTTGGCTGTCTTTTCAGTGATCATTTCTTTATAAAATACATGCGGCAGCTTTGATCTACAGACCTGCAGAACGTAGATGGGGAAACTGAGGCACAGGGAAAGGTGCAGTGCTGAAAGGTGGCACAGTGGTGGTGCGGGAGTGAGCAGCAGAACCAGGCAGAAAGCCAGTGTCTCCTGATTCCTTGTCCTGTTGCTCAAGTGTTAGAGATGGATGCCATTTCATTTCCGGCAAAATTAATAAATCCTTGCATGTGTTGTCCCTGGCACATTTCATACTCACTTTCAGCTTGTGAAGAGCCACACATAGCCTTCTGCAGTATGGTGGATTTCAGAGTCTGGCTTACTTTTTACATGTTTGGATCCCCTGTGCTTGCCCATCCCAGGACCTGTTCGTATTGTACATTTAAACCCAACAGCGGGGAGTAAGCCTGTTTTGGTGCAATGAGTTCATACATGGAACCACGCCAAAGCTTAATGAGCAATCAGAAAGGTGAAGGAACATTCAACATGCTTATTTGTCACTGCTGCTGCTCCCAGGGGTGTCCTTTAACCCTCTGAGTTCAACACTATATTATGCAAGTTTTGTTTTTGTGCTTAGTGGAGTGTGTAATTGTCCCTTCAGTGACTCGAAGAACTCTGAATGTTCAAAGACCATTTGGGGAGCAAGGGGGTGGAGAGGGAAACCCAAGTAGATAAGTGACCTGTTTAGGCAAGGGTCACATTGACTTCACTTTCTGTTTGATTTGTGTAACTGCTGCTAATATGGGCACGTCTTCCTTCTGCACCAAACTCCAGAACTGCTAGCAGGAGGTTATCTTACTTCTTGGTTGTTAGTGATAACTGTGTTACGTGATGGAGCCTTCTAGGCACTCAGCCTGATACACCTGGAGTTAGGTTCCAGATAAAATAAGCTATTAAATGAAAATAATTGGCTTTTTTACCTCCAGCCGAAATAAAATTCCCCAGTTCCTCATTCAGTATTCTTGAAGTGACAAATTCAGAAGACTGCTTTGGACTATCTAAAAGGATAAAATGAAAGAAGTGCTGTTATTAATACACATACTTAGAAATGTATGTGAAAGTCACGATGAGACTGTT
>NW_009621362.1:21086-43754 GCF_000690535.1 Cariama cristata | reverse complement strand
CGTTGCACACGTGCTCTGCTTTCCCTGCCCGGTCCTCCCAGCCAGCAGCAGAAAGCAGACCCATCTCCCAAGGGATGCTCCCAGGGGGATGCGGGAGGTTAATTCTGCAGTTCTTGGGTAATCTCCGATGGTTACGCAGGTGCTTGGGTGGCACTGGTGTTAGCCATGTAGGCAAAAAAATGAGAGGGAGAGACAGGCCAGATCTATGCATCTGGACACTTAGAAATGTGGGCCATAGGAAAATGACAGGTTTGGAGAAGAAGATAGAGGGATGTGCTGGCTTGGAGATTTGGCTCTGGACCAGCAACATTGCTGAAGGCAGGGTGGAAGCTCCATGTTAGAGACGAATGCAGCTGTGGTTAAGATGGTTCTTGAGGGCAGTCTTTGTTCAGGCAATTTAAAAAGAAACATGTAAACTTACACCTGCGAGAAGCGCATTCGTGTGGGTCTGAGCCAAACCCTGTGGAAGTCAGGAGGAATCTTTCCACTGACTTCAGTGGGCTTTGGGTCCAGGTCCTTGGTGATTGGTTTGAAGTGAAACATAGACTATTTTTGTCTGACAATTTTTTCCTTTCCGTATTTTCCAAAAACATCAGCAAGAGAAGAACAAGTAAAAAACTTCATCTGTTTTGCTAAAGAAGAACTGAAGGTTTTATTATTCAGTAGTATCCCAGGGCTGCCTGTGCAGATCGCAGGCTGCATAGCTGCAAAATTGAGAGGTCTTTTTTTTAATGAGATAAGTAATCTAAGCTATTTACATTCTTGTTCTACAGATTGAACCAATGAAATGGAAAGATCTCTGGAAACATTAACAACTGTGGTGTTTACTTGCTTTAGCACATTACTGATTGCAGTAGGCATATGAGATAATTTTTTTCTAAATTTGTAGAAACAACTAACAAATTCTGCAATGATCTGTGAAATGGGACACTCGCCAGAAGTAGTCTAACACAATGGCTGGCAGTATAAGGCTCACTGCATTTCAGTTCTGTTTCCTTGAAGTTCCCTTTATCTTAACTTTTCTTCTTCACCCGTATGTGGTGTGGGCTGTCCTGTGGCCATCTCTATGATTAAGGCATTAAAGATCAAATTCTTCTCTACTGCCTAACTGCAGAAGTTTCAAAGGAGTTTGATTGCTCTTTTGTGGATTGATGTAGTTCTAAGGGATTTTACAGTTGAATAGCTGTAGATGGGTTGATATACAAACTTTCCTGTTGCTGTAAAAGGAATGTGTAAAAAAGCACTGACTGATGCATCTCTAGAGACATCAAGCAAGAGCTTAACTTAGTCCTCTTTTTTAATAGCAACTTGGATCTCAAGCACTACTCTTGCATAATGACAGGCAAAAGGAAAAACTAACAGGCTTGCTTTCTTTTGAAATCCTTCAGTAGGCTTTAAAGAGGGGCTTTGCTACCAGCGTCACGTATAAGGGCAAAAAGATGACCAAAGTGCTGATGGAAAACATTTTTAATGCAGTCAGAGCAATGTGATAAATGAGTAAGTTGGGACTGACGGCTTTTCCAAGCAATGCGTGAGGCTGTGTTTCCCTATGTCTAATTGTTGGGAGTGCCTTTCCCAGAGTCATGATGATCTGAATGACCAGTGAGGGTCAGCGGCTGCCCTTGAATCTGGAGGAGTGTCTGCGGGAGCTGCAACCCCTCTCTCTCATTCCCCTCTTTTAACTCTACTTCAGCTAATGTGCATCCACCTGCATGCAGACGTGGTGTTGGTGCTCTGATGTATGGATCCTGGGAGCAGGGTACCTCAGTGACAATGCTTTCGCATGATGGCAGGTCCCAAACCTTTCCTGAACATCCTACTTCCAGTAGAAGACTGGCTTTTAGAGCCTGTAGCTGACTCCTTATAATTTTTGCTAAATCATGGTCTTCCAACACACAGTTTACACTTTCACAATGCTTTGCAACTCCATCTGCAAGAATTTGTCTCTATATTTAATGTATTTTGCCCTTTGATTAAAGCTTCTGCTGACAGCACGCTTGGCTAGGGACAAACCAGCTCACAGAGCAGGGTATATGATGGCAAAAGAAGTGTGTTGTGCTCTGAAAGAGCTATTATTACTGCTTGCATTTTCAATCACAGAGCTGGACTTCAGCTTGCTACTTCACAGATTCCAAAACCATAATTACTGGCTGCTGCCTCTGCTGTGAAACACTTTATTAAGTCTTTAGAGTCATTAAGGATTTTCAGGAAATTTATGGGAGCTCAGGTCATGTTGCCTATTTGTTTATATAGCCCAGAATCTGCCAAAAATGTGGCCTGTAGAGTTTCTGTAGTGAAGCCTGCGCTCACCCACATCTGCTTAAAGAGACTGATAGAAACTGCCTGTTATGTCTTACGTTGCCCTATCTTTGCGTGAGCTGTTGTAGACAGTGGGATGCAGCCCTGCATCAAAGAGCAGAGAATGATTCCAGCAAAATTCAGTGAGGCTGTTGGACTTGGAGCTGATTTCTTGCTGGAGGCAGTGACCTCTAGAGCAGTCAAAGTCTGGACTCTGGTGCTATAAGCTCAGGTAAAGCTGCCACTGCCTGCAGCAGGAGTAAGAGCTGAGCTCAGAATGAGTAAGAAACCTGGGAATTGGTCCCAAGTGTTTTAAGGGACCATTGTTTTCTCCCACCTTGGATCTAAGGGAGCCAAGGGGAATTCGAGGCTCGCGTGGCTGCTTGAGCCAGACAAGGTGCGGCTTTATGTGGGATTGTGCTTGGCTGAGGAGCATTAGTATTCAGTAGGATGGCTCAGAGGCGCAATTCATGACCCTAAGTCCCATAATTTAATTCATCTGCGCCTCTTTTTTTTTTTTTTTTTTAGACGACATTTACACTTTGGGCTTTGAAAATGCCCTGTTGTGTCACAAACATGTGGCATCAAACATGACTTGCCCAGTTGTCACACAGACATGTCTGCCATGCTGAGCCAGCTGAGTGATGGAAGGCAATCTACCAAATATATTGTACCATGACGATGCTGCGTAGTCTTTGTGAGTACGTTTGCAGTTCAGTTATAAGGTATGTGTTATTACAGACCTCAGAGTTAGCTTTTTACTCTGCTGTTAAAGATCTGTAGTTTTAAAGCTGGAATCAGGAATCTAAACTGGCAGCATTCAATGTAAAATAATTGTGTCTTGCTCTGTAGAACATTCATTTATTACAGGACTAAAAGCAGTTGTAATGAAGAAGGCCAGTTACGATTACAGACTCTCTATAATCATGTGCAGTACAGTCTAAAGATAACTTTACAGCAACCAGCTCACTTCTGACACCAGTCCAGCATGGTCTGTACTAATGCTAAAGCGGGGACTGGTGGCTCTCCCTACAGAAAAGGCTTACCCCATTCTTGTGGTACAGAAAAGCCCAGTGTTTCTGCAAGCAAGCCAGACTAGTGTGTCTGCATCTATGCTGCTGTGCGGAATTGCGGCCAGACTGCACTATTTATCTCTGGATACTCGCTGGGATTTACCCAGCTGGTCCCTTGGGATGGAACCATGGGTCTGCCCTCTGCTTTTAAGTGCCCTTAGCAGCATGGGTATCTGCTGCAGGCAGGTTCTCTGGCAGACTTGGAGCTGATAACCTCTGTCTCTTCCATCTGGACTGGCAGTGACGGCACATGTACAGCATCAGGCAGACGCAGCGGTCTGGGGTCTTTCCCAGCACCTCATGGGATTACCTGCCAGAGGGTCGACAGCCTGAGCTCAGCTGGAAAGGGAAATGCCAGCGTGTGCCTCTGGATGTTGGGGCTGCCTCAAGGTGCTCCAGAGACTCCAAAGGTAAGTACAAGACTGGCACTTGTGCAATAATATAGGCATGTTTCCCTGTATCCTTGCCTTAATGGTAATTGTAGTCAGCTATGGCTTGGAGCCTATAAAACTTTCTGTCCTCATTTGTCTTTACAGACCAACAGGTGTGTAATGTGGGCTAGCAATGATACTAATTATCATCCATGAATTTCAAGGACATAAAAGCCCATGCCAGCACAGGATTAGATGGCTCCTGACTCTCAGACCTTTAACAGGCCACTAGTTTCTCTTTCTCACCAGTGTTAATCGGCACAGCTTTGCTGACACAATGGAAGTGTCTGCAAAAGCAAAGGCGGCTCTGCCTTGGCAGTGTGCCTCAGAGAGCTCCAGGCAGAGGAGGATGAGATATACCATACGCCTCCATTTCCTGGTTTGCAGTATATCAAGATATAGACAGATCTTTATTTTTTGATGTGAAAGCAGAATGAAAAACTAGGTTAAATCAGTCTTAAGGGATATTAAGCCAGTTCTCAGGAAGCCTATGCAATTATTATGCCTCATCCCAGCCTTCTTGATTGGGAACATGCCTTTAAGAACATGATCAGCCCCAGGAGATCTCCCCCGTAGCCTGGGAATTCCACCCTGTCTGCTGACAAGGAGGGAGGCTGGGCCACAGAAACTCTCCATTCAGAAGGGAAAGCTTTTCTTCCTTTTTTTTTTTTTTTGGCAAATTATAAATGTGCACGTTGGATTCTTTTTGTCAACCAAATCTAATGGGACTGGCCTGAGCTGAATGGCTGGTCTGTGTGATGCTCGGACTCGGTTTCTTTTCAGGTGCTCATTGCTTGTTTCCATGAGATGATGATTAGCATCTGCCTTTGGGCTTAGAGCAGCTGTGGGCACTGCACCGTGTCCCTGGCTGGAGGGTGCTTGTGGGAGATGTAATTTGTCATGTTAGACTGGCTGGGCTTTGCGTCTGAATAGGTGCCTCTTCAGCCCCTGTGTTATCACAGGGCTGTGAAAATAGTGTAGGGCCAGCAGTAAGGATTTTTTGCTCTTTTAAAGGGTGGGAAAGGCCTTCAAGGTTTGGCTTTCATGCATATTCTCTTCTGTTCCCTGCAAAGAACTGGGCTCCCAGTTCAGCTAGGATGAACTGCTTGTGGGGATGATGAGGGGAATAAAAAAGTTAATCAAATCTCAAGCAGTAGCACAATTCTCAAGGCCAACATGCCTGTGATTTCCTTTCCTTCCTTGTGAAACTCCTGAGCTACCTGGTCCCAGGCTAGCTGGAGACCAGCTCCTGGAGCTTGAGGATTTTTTTTTCCATGGCATTTAGAGAACAGGTTCCCAGACAGAGCATTTTATTGATTCGATATTCTGATAAAATCCACTCAGAACTGAAATTCCAAGTGGAGAAAAATAACTCTAGCTACTACAACTGAAAGAATGTGAAACTTTCAACCTGGCAACTGCTGGAGTGGGCTTCCCCTCCCGTCCCCTCTGTCCCCTCCGCAGCCCCCAGCCCCAGGGAAACATGTGGTTTACACACACACACACACAGACACAGACAGAGCCTATTCTGTTGGGAAATTTACAGTTTGCCTTTGAGAGTGACCATCCATTATGGTTCAGTGCAGCTGTTCACGTGAAGACAGCTTTAAACTCTTCCACAAATTGCTGGCAGACATCTGTGGACGTCTCTCCCTGCACCCCTTGTTCAATCCCTCAGGGCACCAGTGAAGTCCTGCCACCCCCTCCACCCTTGGGGGCCATGAGGGAAACGCTGGTGGCTCTGCACACATCCCACCCGCACGCCCGCTGCTGTTGGCCACTGTACCCTCGTGCCAGTTCTTTTGTAAATGTAACATCACGCACGTGCATCTCCATACCCTCCTTGCTGAAAAAGGCAGAGATCGGCCCCTTGTTAGGAACCTCTTACGCATTTTATGATGTTTAACTTTGAAATAACAGCTTCCCCCAGCTCTCCTCTAATTTCGTCCATTTCTGGATCAGCCATTGTATAAGGTATGGAGATGGCATCAACTTTTAGTTCACACTGCAACCTCCCAGCTCAGGGTCTGTCTTCCTCCATACGTCCAGTGCAAATCTCTCTATGCACACAAGGACATGCAGACACCTCTGCACAATTGCCGCCCCCCTGCATCGTTGCTCACTCACCTTCCTTTTGTCACTGCATTAAGTTGCAAATCTTCCTGAGCCTCTTTCAACGAGGCCTGGGTGCCTAAATCACAACTTGGTACAAATGTTCAAAGAAGGCACATTAGCATCCGTGTTCTCCAGGAGTAACCTTGTGTCACTGTAGTCATTTCTCCACCCCATAACTGCAGGAGGAAGGAAGAGACCCGTATGCTCAGCTGGCTGAATAATATTTCCCTTCCCACACAGCAGTTTTGTCAAAACCAAGTTATTGATATGGCAGCGAGTTCCATTTGTCACCCTTGCCCTGCCTGGGTGACAGGACACTCCCATCGGAGTGCAGGGACCGCTGCGGTGCGGCGGCAGACCTTGGCAGCAGGAGATTGCTTTTAATCCCTGGGCAACCCTCCCTCTTCCCACAGGGCAGTAGTGAATGCATGTGAATTCAGAGTTAAGGCTCTGGGATGGACCTGAAGTCAGGAATTACACCGGCAGGTCTCCCTGCGTTGGCACATGAATGGTCCAGAGGCCATTTGGATTGCTGTGGCTTTTGGGAGACAGGGTAGACAGAGCGTCCCTCTCCCTAAGGAGGGGGTTTGGGTGGCTGTGATCGCTATGCACAGCCCGTAGGGGTAACCCCAAGGCTGTGCTCAACTCCACGCGTCGGGCAGCCCAAGGCCAACTGCGGTCTCTGCAGAGAGCTGAGCCTCCTCTGATGGTTGGTGAGGTGGCACTGGTGTGAGAGGGTGGCAAGGGCAGGGTTACTGCAGCCCGTTGAGAGGAGTCGGGATCCCAGAGTGGGAAAAAAATAGACACCGTATAGCCAAGAACTATACTTTAAAATGTAAAGCAATCCAGTCATTTCCAGCCAGTGGCTTTTCCCCAGCTGTTCGTTTCCAATAGAGTATTATGATCAGTAATTGATACTCTCAGATGTCTCTGCACAATCCCCAGAGAAGAATGGCCAGGGCAATATATTTTTTTTTTCCCAACTCACTGGAAAATTGAGCCCCAGCTGGGGCTAATAAGTGCTTTCATTAAAATACTGATCTTAATCCAAAGCTGAGAATAATGTCTCCTCTGTGTTGCAGCTCTCCTCAGCTCTGACATAGGCTATGCTTTTTAACAAGAAATGAAAGGAGGATAAATAGACACTTTTCACCCCAATATCATAACACCACCAATGTTAGGTCCCAATGAGGTCAATATTTTTTTGATTGCATCAGTGGAATGTGTTCTCGTTTTTCCCATGCGACCAGCTCTTTCTAGTGATACAGATGGGGTGTATGGCCAGCATACCCCTTCATCCTCCTGAATCCATCCTGCTCCACTGCCAATGGATAGTCTCATCAGGAAGAAAATGAGGAGCAAGAGTACTTGTCTGGGTGCTGTGTGCATGCCAAGATGGGTGTGTTGGACTGCAAGGCAGAGGCAAAACTCTTCCATGATTTCAACACAAGGGTTCATTTTGTCCTCCTACCTCTTCATTTTCTTCTGGCCAAGGCAGAGAGACGATTACTAATATTTACTCATCCAGAGCTTCTCAGATACAGAGGTGATTTGCAAACCACATCTTGAAAGGGTGAAGGGTTTTTTCCCCCATTCTCATGCTACCTTCATGCAAAGAAAGAGGAGAGATCTCCCCTTTTTTCTAGAAATAGGGCCTGTACATTTCTGAGTAAAGTTCAGCAAGCAAATGTGAATGACAATAACCTAGTCTCATGGTTTTGGATACTGCCCTGTTTCCAAGGCTGGATATGAGTTTTGTTCTGATCAAGAGCCAGATCATAAGGCATGTCTTGCTAAGCATTCATGTTGTTTGGCAAGCCATCAAGTATAACATAAGACACAACTCCTCTCCCTCACTTCCCTCGCTCCTATTCATCCTGTTATCTCTCCATTACACCTTTATTTTGAAGATGGTCCTGTCTCTGCTCACGTCTTTTCTACTTGTGCTGTTCTGCACCAGAGGCCACAGACAGGCATGCTCTGTCAGAAGCCTCAGAGGTCATGGGAAGTGAGAATCTCGAGATGTTTTGCAAGTAAGAATGGCTGCAAATCCCAGAAGAGTCTCCAGCACGTGCATCAGTTTTAAAACATATGAAGCTGATGGCTATTTGAGGCTGAACTACTACTGTGACTCATTGCTGGAACAGGAAAACGATTCCTGGTGCTCCTGTAAGGAATGCTCCAGGCATGTATAGGGGCATGGTTAGACGAAGTCCTAATAGTTGAGGTGCATTATGAGGAACAGCTGAACTGTTGGATGTCTCCCTGAAATGACCCCTCTTTTTTTCATCCGTTCTCTCTGTGTTCAACCTTATGGCTACAGTTTTTCTTGGGGGGGAAAAAGGGCATTCTGGGTAGCAGAGTTAGAAAATGAAGTGCACAAAAATAGAGAATTCATCAGATACCTCTGAAAACATGTGATCATTTGCTCTCTGAGGAGTCATACAGCTCTGGGGAAGACTTTTAACTCCCTTAATGAATGGCTGCTGTGTGATTTATTTTTTTCCCTACTAAATCTAGGATTCCCTCTTTGAACGTCAGCAGCTTTTTTTTGCACTTGCTGGCCAGTAAAAGCAAAGAGCCAGGCTTTGATAGTTTAGCTGACATCAGATTACACATTATTTCTTAAGAACTGCCCTAAACTTCATTGACACCACTCATAACTAGTGCTTGCTGCAAGTAGGGATTTCAGAGTCTGAGTATCACCCATCTATAAAGCAGTGTAACACCTCAATTTCATACCTGATAGAAGGGGCTTCATGCAACACTGGGTGACCTTGTAATATGAAAGACTGGTTCTCCCCATCCTGCTCATTTGGCTGAAGTGGGTTATCTAATCTCACTGCAGGTCGTAGATCCTTTTTTGAAATCCTCCTGCTTTGTAAAGTTCTATTCAGTCTTAAGTGTAAGGCTATGACATCTTGTGTGCTGGTTTTGGCTATCCTTCCGGGGATCTATGGAGCTGGCAACACTTTATGGTTTAGCACTGAACCCCCCCAAATCCAGTGGATTTTGACCTACGCTGGCTATTCTTAGGTAAGTGAGGTAGAGGTCAGGCCTGTTTGACAAAGACAATAGTAGAACTGTAGGTAAAACTGAAGCAGTAGGGACGTTCCACATGGATTTATGAAAACAAGTGGAAAACACTGAGATTTTGCAACAAATCTATAACATTGCACTGCGTAACTTTAGTCAAAATGAAAGTTAAGAGTTGGGCTTGGAGATCACAGCTGGAAATTACTTTCTTGAACTGCACTCAGGGACAGACTGCCGCACCCACATCTGGCATCATAACTGCCCTCTAGCTCACAGCATCCTATCCAGATGTTCATCCTACTACTTAAAAATATGTCTGCACATTTATCTTTGCCTGTAACATCATCTTGCATTTAGTCTGTAGGGTCTTCAGGGCAGGAACTGCCTTGTTTGGTTTTTTTGTGGAGCACCTGACACTTCTAAACCTGCTCTGCAGTGCTGCAACACCACTCTGCACTTGCCTGAGTCCTCTTTGGGAGGGCACAGGATGTCTCCCGTTACCATCACAGGGTAACCTGCAGTGAGTGTCTGCAGCACAGCTCTGCCCGGCTGCCAGCTGAAATCTGTTCAGCTTCCCAACCAGCCTGAGAAGGACAAGCCATTCATTTAGATTGCACGTAACCCTTTATAAGCCAGGAAGCTGAGAACAGCAGAGAGAGGGGTTGGCAGACTCTCTTGTGGTTTAAGAAGGAGCTATTTGTTCTCATAATTACTTGTCTAGGAGAGGGGTCTGTTTGACAGTGCTTTCCTGCAAAGCATCATGTTTGCCCTGAAGCCAAATAAAACCTTAGTGTAAACTTCTACCCAAAGAGAAGAAAAGGCAACTCAGAGGGAGTTTATGTGAATAAAAAGGCTGTAGCTGTTTCAAAGCATCTCTTGTGCATCAAGCAAGTGTGATCCCTAGTATCTCAGATGCCTAAAAGGCTCTTTAATATCCAGGAATAGGCATAAATGTGGGCTGGTTTCCCTTCCCCTTCACTAAGGGTTTTTAACTCTGTGTATGTCAGACCCCTCTCCCACCTTGCCCCGCTGCCCACCCCGTGGGTTTCCTGACGTGTGTTTTAAGAGATGCCAGTGCTGAAAAACCCGTGTATGCCTTTCCCTGGGCAGAGCCAGCCAGGAGTTGCTTTCTGGGGTAGCTGGAGGGATCAGGTGCTCTCTGCTTGGTGTTTCCCACAAATACAATGGCTGGGATGGCTGAGAGCGATTTGGGCAGAGCGGCTGCTGCTGGGCTGGTAATTGTGGCTTTTGGGTTTTGTGTTACCCACTGACTAATCCTCTGCAATCTTCTCAGGTTTCCAAAGCTTAGTTCAAGTCAGACTGTCCGTATTCCTACTCCCTTCAGGCTGTGGTGATAAGATTTGGCTTTTGTATGGGAGGGGGCATTTCACTGCAGACCTGACCTCTGCTAGACTGCCAGGCACAGCATCTGCAGTGCTCAAACTGCAAAACTGAGGGTGGGGTAAGTGAGTCTTAGTTTCAGAGGTTTTCTTTTCTTATTTCATCAACTTTAATCACTTTTCCATCATCTCCAGTGACAAATGCACCTAATTAGTGGGTAGAAGTATTATTGCCCTCTGTGGGATACGATCCGAATTGCTCAGCTGTGTCCCACATGGTCTGTCATGCTTGGGGCCGAGGGAAATCAGCCGTGCAGTGAGTAGGGCAGGTGTGTGTTTTTGAGCAGGCAGATCTGAGTTCTTGGTGAGCAACTGCAGTGAAATTCAGAGTAGCTGTGGTGTCCTGATCCCAGGTAAGAGTGGAGAACCTGTTGGAAATGCAGGAAGGAAAACAACATTCTGACCTCTCTGAAGTTTTACTGACTCCAGAGGGAATAACAGACTGTAGGTTTGCTTTTTGTTGGAAAATTCTGTATCTATGACTTGAAGACACATAGGGAGCAGGTGCAATGTGTGTGGGAACAGCAGTTAGCAGCTGAAGTAAAGCCCCTGAACATTGAGAGATGACTTTTGCAGGTTTTCAACCTCTTTCTTCGTTCCCCTGAAACTTCCTATAAAAGACAAGTTTCTTCCTTCGCTTGTGCAAATGCCTGAGCTGGGGCTGACACACGCACATCAGATGCTTGCAGTTGCCCTACCTGCACCAGGGCTCTTCCAAGCCTGCAGTGCTTTGGAGACTTGGAAGGGAAAGATGCCTGGTGACCTGATAGCTGTCTCAAGTTGATATAACTACTGCTTTCCTTGGCTTCTGTAAAGTGCTCGGTGGAAAAATAATGACTGGGCCAAATCCTGTTATTTTACATGAAGGTAATCAAAGTGGTCACTTCACTGGCTGCTTCAGAAGAAGAACTATTTCCTCTCTGAATAAGCCAGTTCGACCTCCAGTTTCCCTCCTCTTTGAACAGCAAGCGGGTCGGTGGCTGAATGTCCAGATAAAACACCTTCAAATTAAGCTGGGCGTAGACTTCTGAACACACTTGGCCATGTAAGACTTCCTCATGTGCCAAAGTCAAAGCAACTCTAGCAATTCATTAAAAGGGGTGTGTGTGGGGAGGACAATATAAGTGAAATAAAACGATGCATCTTAAACTGATAGCAAAATTTTGAGGACCTCTGAAGGATGTTTCAAATAAACATTTAAAAGTTTGGATTAATATTTTGCCACTGACTGTTGTACAAAGTTGATAAAATTCTCTCTGTTTATCAGTTTTACTGTTTCTACAATCTTTTAATGAGCTTTCCTGTTTAGATCTGTGAGGTTTTGTCAATGGTAAGTTTTAAACTGTTTATTTCCATGTCCAAAAAGCTTTGGTTCCCTTAAGAATGAGTTTTCTACTTTTCTCCAGGAAAGGGTATAATTTCTCATGCTGAAGAGACCTTCCTTGCACACAAGTGATGAGGTTGCCATACTGGTTTGGTTACAGGGTTATGTTTTCAGATGCTAATCAAAAGATTTTTGTACCTCAGTTTCCTTTTCTGTGTATTAGTTCTGCCTGCTGCAGATGGGCAGAGGTGGATGCTGTGTGGTGTAGATGCTTAGCTTTCATGAAAGATTCATTGATGGATCATTCCTTCTGAGATGTAAGTAATCCTTGGCACATCTTGTGTTACACTCTCTTTTTCATACAAGGAGGATATGATTTTTCTTACCTTCATATAGGACTCTAGAAAGATGAGTTTACACCCCCCTCTGCCTCTTACTAGACACCTATAATGTAACCCATTTACACTACCTAGGCTAAAAGAAAGGCTAGAGTTAGTCTTTAATATTATGTTAAAAGATTTCCAGTATAACTGACCCTCATCTTCTCTAGTCTGTAGGAAAACCCTGCTTGCATGGAACAGCCATTTTCTGAGTGAGGTCTTTGCTTTAAAACCCACAGTTAATCAGAGTTTCAGAAGCTGTATCTGGATAGCATCCCAGCCTTTCAGAGCTAAGGTGTGCTCAGATCAACAGTACGGCTTCAGGTCTTTATGCAACTGAAACCCTTCAAGGATATACTTTCTTCATCCCAAGAGATGCTATGCTATGAATACAATCAGTCTATACTGATGGAATTTGGCCTTTGTCAAGATTAATATGATAAAGGAGGTTGGAAGATTTTGGAGAGAGATTTTCTGTTATGCTGGGCACAGATAGTGGCTTTTTCCAGTGAGGAGACAGTACAGGACGAAGAGGTGGAGTGAACGGTTCATCAGCAGGTTGCTGCACTCATTTGTAAAAGAGTTGGTTTTAAGAGGTTCACCATCCCTCTTGGGGTGAAAACACCCAGTATCCTTGTCTTTCATGAAGACTGGTCCTTAAAAGACCCTCATCTGCTTTTTGTGGCTGTGGTCAGATATTCAGGAGTGATGAGCTGGTTTTCTGTTTGCTTTATTTGTCATGTTGAGCTGGCAGTGTTGAGTGCCATGATTGACTGAGCAGCCGAGCTGGCAGCGGAAATGTCCAAACAGCCCATGAAGAGCAGCTTAATGCATGTGCAGGTACGGTATGTATTTATATCTGAATGCATAGTCTGTGTGTGTGCACATGTGTTCCTGGGAAAGTTTTTGAGTGAATGGCTAATGCATCTCAATTACACTCCAGTCTGGAGCAACAGCCTTGCTAAGGAATTGAAAATCTGTAAAGAATCCACTGAAGTTAAAAACACCATTTGGTTTCCTTCGCCAGAGGAACACTCATCAATATCTCTTTCTGTTAATATCAGAGGGTTAAAGCCTTGGCAATGTTCTCAGCCACCAGATGCAGGCAGAGTTCAGATGCAGGCAGAGGTTTTTTTGTGAAAGGCGATTTCATTGCTGTTGGATTAAAGCTCCAATTTTGCCTGATGTTGCAAGTTTCTTAAAAGCAGTGAAAAAAGAGATTGGTGTACAGACTGCTGGCTTTTTCCTTTTGTATGTGTCCTGTGAATGAACTGGCCTCTTGTTTTATTTGCATCAAGATGGATTTCCTTACAGTTCACTCTGCACTTGGGATCACGTGAAATCGGGTTCCCTGAAGTGAAAGACTGGTGCTTTGGTGTTTATGCTGCGCCTCTGGATGGTGCACAGCACTGTGAGCAGCGATGAGTGCTGTGTCGGAGGAACTGGGGAACAGGGAGCAGAGAAGTTCCTAAGTTGATCTTCATCGGTTCACACATAGTGCAGGAGGAGGGGTCCTAACTCAGCCTCGAGCTTTTTCCTGCTTCAGACTTAGAAGCAACCTTAGCAGTGCTGAATCCTATTTCTTTCTCTAACGTATCTCTAATAATAAATCGCAGTTTATTCCTCTGACAAAGGACACTCCTTCCCAGAGCCAGTAATAGAGCAGATTTCTTCGGAGACCTGCTGTACTGCTCAACCCTGCCTCTTAAAAAATTAAGCCACTTACCCAAGGCTATGCAGCAACTCTTTGGCTTCACACTAAGTCACTGAAATGCCCCCGATTGCGTGGTGGTTGTATTCCCATCTCCGCAGCGAGGAATTTCCTCTGGTGCTTCTCAGTTCATTAGCGTGCTGCTGTCTGACACCACCGGCCTCCACCAGCTGCCCCCAGCCCGCGCTGCCGCAGGGGCTGCACCGCGCAGACGGGGACACCTGGTCATTGCAAAGCCCCTGCTCCTTGGGGGCTCTGCAGCCCGACCGCGGACATCTGCTCCGAGCTGGGAGTTGACGCTGGAAGGGTTTTGGCCTTGGAAGGAATATATTTACTTTGTACAGCTTTTCTGTAAAGAAGCTTCGGAGAGAGAAGCCCAACAATCTATTTAGTCTAGTAACTGCAAGGCATGCCAGTGCTTCTGGAAGAGCCCCTCCACCAGCACAGCTGGTTACTTCTATAATACTTTCTTATAGGAGGGAAAAAAAGATACTTTATTCCTTCCTCTTGTTCCTCCTTGCCCCACAGCACTAGGGCACTGTAATTTTGCTGTCTTGGCAAAGTATCTTGCAAGTCAGGATCGGGGCGAGAACAAAATCTTTTGGTTCTGAAGAAACAAAGATATTTCCATGCAGTTGTGGAAAAAGCTCTGTCTGGGATAATTTCTATTCTTCTCAATGGGTTCTGCTGCAAAAGTCTCTCGGCGTCACTGCCTTTTGCCAGTCATGGCTAAACTCAATTGCATACTGCTGCAGGCTTTGCTTTTACAGACTGACTTTCAGCCAACTAGTTCTGATAGCAGAGCAAAGGTTGACTTGTTGGGATCAAGTGTGAGGATGAAAATCATATGTATGCCCTTTTAATATGGAAAAACATAGCTGTGACTGTTGTGTGAATGAACCTGACGATAGGAACATGCCTGTGTTAGGGTGCTGGAGCCAAAGCGGGTGCGTGTGTGGGATGCCCGATCAGACTGGGGAGGACCAGACCACAGGTACTCCATCCTCTGTCATGAGCCCAGAGCAAATCTCCCAAGATTTATAAAGTCCCAGTCCCATGTTATCTGCCCTATCTCAAAGAAACCATGATCACTGAGGGAGCTGCTGGCCTGTGCTGTGGCAGAGCAAGGGAGACACCGAGGAAGGTGTCTGAACTGGGAAGAGGGACTGCGGAGAGAGGGACTGGAGAAGAGAAGATCCCTGAATGGGGGAACGTAGGGCCAGAGGGGTGCCCTAGGGAGAGACCCTCAGGAGAGGGAGCTTGGAGCCCTGAAAGGACACAGCTGTTGGGAGTGAGGAGGAAAGGGAGGCAGGGATGACAGGCGCTGTCTGGCTGATCCGTATGGCAATGCATTCTTATAATAGCTAGGGGTAGGGGAAAAAGAGAGGGTATTTTTTTTTCATTAACCTTTTGCAAAGTGTTTGTGTGACAAGTTTCAGTTATCCCATATCCCTGAGAAGGAGAGTTGTCATCTCGGGGATTTCACAAGGCTGGTGTCCTGGGAAGGGGCACACATCGGCCCTGGAGACAGGCACGAAAGCAGGGTATGGGTGTCCTGCCAGGATGAGCGCGTGCCCGGAGGACAGGATGCTGGCCAGACCCTGCAGGGGACCTCGGTGCTGGCTGTGTTTGGGCTCCCTCAATTCAGAAAGCTCAGAGCACATGTGCCTGGCTTGGAAACATGACTCTGCAGGCTGGTTAGTGTCCAAGAGAGGCTGTGACCTACCTAAGGCTCTGACACCTCATTTAAACCCACTAGATGCAGTGTGAGGGGATTATGCTTTGCAGATGAGCACAGTTGTGAGGGCAGGAGCAGCTTTGCACTAGGCAGGGCTGTGCTGCCTCTGGGGGGGTGGCATGGGGTGCTGGGGGGGACGTAGCTGGTGGTCACGGGATGGGGCCGGGAACGTGGACTCCCGCAGGGAGTGTGCAGTGCCTGCCCGTGTTCGGTTTGGCTCTGCACAGAGCTGACGTCTCCTGGTTTGTATGACATTATGCATTATGTGATAATTATAAAAACATGAAAATAGGACTCAAAGTACCAAGCAGGCAGCATGAAGCTTCTAGCTTCCCATGTGTGTTTTCCTGCTTTGCCTCAGAGTATAGCTGCCTCTTTAGAAAAGAGCCTTCTGCTTAGTGTAAGTTTCTCATTACTTTGTAGGGGTTTTTCCTTGTAGGGCCCTTAAAGCAGGATTAACTGGCAACGGGTGGCACAGTTCCTCTAGTACATAGTGATCTAGCTCTACATTCAAAAGGGCACAGGGCTATTGCAGTTGCTTCTTATTTACTGCCAAGTGCCAAAGGGGGGTTGATGTGAGCCAGTGTAAATGCCTGGTCCATCTTGGAATAGATGTTATGGGCTAAACTATGGTTTGCCATTTGTCTCTCCCAATTATCTATACAACCCTAAGTCCCCTTTGAGCCACCTTCTTGGGGAAATTGTTGATTTTCTTTTACTGGGTGGCATCAGCTTGTTTTTTATCACGGGTTTCCTGTGTTTTACTGGCAACTTCCAAGGCCAGCATGGAGTGGGAGAAGCAGCTCGGGAATCCAGTTGGGATGTGCTGCCTGGCAGGATGCATATTTCTGTGGTCCCAGCAGACAATGGGATGTGCTGGTCTGTCTTGCCAAGGCAGAGAGGAAGCAGCAGCCGACTGCAGTGCTCCAGACATACCCCAGTGCTCTGTGGGCTCCCCCTCCTGCCACTTAACTGGTTTCAGTGTCAGGATGAGACCTCTGAGGATGCTGGGATCTTGCTCCACAGCTTTTGGACAACAGATTTATCGAAGCTTAGGCATAAGGCTTGCACTTTCCTTTCTTCTAACTCCTTTTTGATCTGGGGGTAAGAAAAACATTGCTCCAAGACTTGCAAAGGTTTGAGCCATCAGCATTAGTTCTTACTGATGTAATATGGTGACTTGAAAATTTGCAGAAGGATTGGCAACCATGAGCTCAGGGCTGCAGTGCAGAATAGTCTGATTTGCTTGGGAAGCACAGGTGACAGGTTTTAACACAGTTGAAGGAAAGGCAAACATCTGCAAACGTGCTGTCCTATCCTGAAAGGAGTGCTGTGCTTGGCAAAAAGGGTTAATGTTGTAAATGTATCTTTGTGTATGACCCTTATGCACATAACAGGTGAGGGTCAGTGAATTGTGCTTATTTCAAGGGATATCTAAATGGACACTTCTGGACTAGCCTGAGGGGATTATCTGGGAAAAAAAGAAGTGTATATGAGATAGAGAAATTCTGGGAAGCCATCCAAACAGGTGAGAAAAAGGATCAAATGAAACTCATCCGATGGCTGTTTCTGAGCTCAACTGTTTCATCTTGCAGGTATGCAAACTTCCAGCCATGGGAGAGATACAGGAGTAGTTTTAAGCTCTTCTTTTATTTTCCCATCAATTTCTGTACTGGCCTATCAGCCCCTATGCCAACATCACCACTTCTAACCCTTCTCTTTAAGTTTGCAATCGCAGTTATAGGCTATTTCCAGGATCAGAAAAGGAGTGGGAGCATCCTCTAGCAGCGCCTAGCTAATAAAATATATTGGTGCTCATACTGTGGGTTATTTAATGAGGAACGTGGCCTGATTATCTGGTTTCTTGAGGAGTATTGACCCGTACAACAGCTAGGAGAGTTTCCATTTAGTACCTGTTCTTCTGTGTCAAAAAATACAGGGTTTGTCTGTGAGCTCTCACTTAAACTCATGTTCTCTTCTGGATAAATTCAGGGTAGTCCTCAGGGAGATGAAAGTGACCTACAGACCCATAAGAGAAGAAGGGGCTGACGTTCCTTGATCTTGAAAGCAGTAGCCCTTTCTGGGTGGGAATGGCTGGGGTTGTGGTACTGAGAATAGGACTGTGCACTGCTGGGCTCCTTTAGGGAGAGAAGGCATCCCTTGTATCAGAAAGGGAGAAGGGGAAGTCAGAGGGAGAAGAGTCTGGTTACTGCTAACAGAGTCCCCTTTTGCTGCAGGCAAAGGATCTTGTTACAGAGAAAGCATCCCCGGTAGTGCTGGGGGTTGTGTTACGGACACAGGGAACCCCCCCTTTCTGAGCTGGGTCCGATTTCTGTTGGCACAAGCTCTTGGTTGTCCCAGACAAACCCTTGCCATGAATTGCACTGGCATCGAGCAGAGCCTCAGGACATAGTTGTTGGGAGCTGAAAGGGCTCCTGAGCCTGTTCAGTGCCCACCTGTAAGGTGGGGTTTTGCCTCCCTGCCAGCAGATCATGTTGTAATGGATCAAGGAAGCACTTGATTTTATGCTGCTTTTGGATGGTATAGACAGTCACGCTGTGGCTGTTGTATAGCTCAGAAAGGGAGAAGCATAGGGCAGCATCTAGCTCCCAGGTTGCTCTAACCAATTCAGGCCAGTGTGTTTCTGAGAGATGGCCTGGGGAGAAGAGCTCTCCTGGAGATCATGAAAAAGCATCCCATCCTCATGCCCATCCCATCACTCCTGTCCCAGTTCCCTAATTCTGGACAGAAAGATAGCTGTTGCACTGAGGAGATTCAAGGATTACATCTTAAGTGTTAAGACTGAAAAAGGCACAACTGAGTACGTCTTGAACACCAGCTGTGGTACACCCTACCAAGGACAGTGACTGTGCATTGTCAAGCAATTGAGGGGAGGAGGAGCAGGAGATCTGAAGGGGTCACAAGCTTTTGTATGGGTTTGTGGCCATTCAGAGCAGCTGAGATGCAGTCATCTCTGCCTCCTGAGAACCAAGTGCTAACCTGTTTCATTCTAAGGCTGACTGAAAAAAAAAAACCCTTATGTTTTTATTCAAGGACAGCAGAGAAGAAGAGAGGAGGAGGGCAGATATTCATGGCTGCTGCTGTTCAGGCTCTTGTGCCTTTGGGATATCCTCCTGCTCTTTGCTTCTCTCATCAGCAGTTCCCATGCTCTGTGGACTCTTTCGTTCACCTGGAGCATGCTGCATCCATCCTAGGTCCTGAATCTCATCCTGAAGTCAAACAGCTTTTCCATGGGCAAAGCTATATAAAGAGGTTCTGGGTGGGAGGAGTGTTCCTTGAGTGTCATAATTCACTTTCTCCTAAAAACTGATTTATCCTTTATTCTGAATCTTACTTTGTATTGTTAGCTTTCTGTTCAACACAGGCACCATGTGCCTTTGCAGTATTAAGAGGAGGATTCCAGGTACAGATCTGTTCAGTTCAGTAAATACACTCCCTGATTTTTTTAGCATTCCTAAAATATAGGCAATACGTCATTGTCAGAGACAGCGATTCTCTTTAGTTCTGTGGGCAGACTGATTACCTGAAAGGTTTTTTCTGGAAGAAATTATTTGAAGGAAGGAGGAACAGCATTATAAAGGATTATAAAGCAGGTACGATCTTCTTACCCACTGATGTAGGAAGCTAACATGTCATATGTGTGAAAACAAATGAGAACTTAACAAGAGGAGGGTATAATGACTCAAGAGAAGTTTTGGTTGTTACACAACCAGAAGTCCCAGGATCTCCAAAATATTCTACAGGATAATATTTTTCCCTATTCTTTCAAAAAACGGCCAAGGACTCCTTTTTAACATGCAACCCAGAGGTAATCCAGTGCTGTCTTGCAATTTGAAACTGCGGCTTATGTATTATCTGGCCTTAAAGAGTTGTCTGTTTCACAATTTTCAAGTAAATTGAGGGAAAGGAAATAAAATACTGAGATTATTTTTTAAAAAGAAATATTATTCCCTGGCAGTGTGCATAGTCTTTGCATTTTCTGATTTGCTGCCACCCTTGAGACATGTGAGGTCCAAGAAATATGCTATCAGGGCTTTGTGATGGGTAAAAAGTGGCATTATCTTATTCCTAATGGAAAGGACAGTCCTGAGACCCCTGTCCAAACCTCCTAAGATGGGTTCAAGTGATA
This sequence comes from Cariama cristata, assembly GCF_000690535.1. Lineage (NCBI taxonomy): Eukaryota > Metazoa > Chordata > Aves > Cariamiformes > Cariamidae > Cariama > Cariama cristata. Next base: position 24,098 of record NW_009621362.1, on the reverse strand, counting down.
AAGAATGAAAAACTGTGTTGATAGTGTCCTTACACACTTGCACACCATCCCTTTAAAGGGATGTAGCAATGCCATTGCGACAGCATGCGGAGAAGGGATGTGATACTTTTTTTTCAGAATGATGGTAACTTTTGTTAAAAAAATCGAATGTTGTCCTGAAGGTGGTGGATCCGTGATAAGGATCTGTGGGCAGTGAAGCTGCCAAAAGTGATAGTTCACGGCAGTGCCAGACCTGATAGTGAGCAGGGTTTGAAGTACGTCTCCACTTGCTTCCGGGTGAAACCCTTCGGCCAGGAGCACGGACCGATGAGGTCTCACTTCCAGAGACAGCTGAGTGTGGTCGCTAAAGCTGTCATCAGATGCGGACCTGCAGACAGCAGGTCGGGCAGCATATTTCTAAGCCATTGCTGGAGCTGCTGACTCCAAGCACAGGGAGTGATACGGTAGCACAAGATACTTGCTTTGTGGTGTTGCAAGTCAAGTTATGTTTAGCCTCTTGGAAAAATTCCCAGCCCACCAGGAGTCATTTCTGACTAACAGGCACCCCTTAATCTGTTTTAATCCCCTCTATAATTTTACACTTATTTAGCCTCACTCAAATAAAACCCTTCAGTTGCTTAAGTAACGATTGATGAGGCTTCCCATCTCTGCTGGGAAATTAATATTATAATCTCCTTTTCTAAACAAGCAAGCTGTCCCTTGATGAGACAAATAACTTTTCAAGTGAGGGAGTACCAGGACTGATAACAGATGCACTGCCGGTGCCCCGAAGTAACCGTAAAACCCCCAGTGAGGACAGACCCCAGCACTTCCCCACCGAGCTCATGCCAATGGGCTGGTTGAAGTGCAGGGAGCACATCTGGGCCAACTGTGGAAAGGGACGAACCACCTCTGATCCCTGATGGCATAAATGTGAGCAGTTCTTGTGCATTCCTGGTGGTGTGTTGGGAAATGCTTGTAAAAACAGAATACTCCAGAGATGCCACTGAGTACGAATTGTAATATCTGCAGAATCTGGCATTGTCAGCAAGCTATAAAATATCCCTACTAGTTTGCTAGCAGCTGCTCCCAATTTCAAATTTGCCAAAGGTACACAAACGTCAGGGCTGATTGCATGGCACCTTGCACTGCCACTCGCTCGAGCTGTGTTTGTTCAAAACAGATAGCAGGATGGCAAGGCTGGGATGCTCTGCTCAAACAGAAAGATGCTGCTCAGGAACTTTTCCAAGGATTTCTCTTTTTCATCATCAGATAATCACAATGTGACCACTTTCCCTTGGCACTGGGCAAGTACAGCATGTATTCTTCATCTGATGCTCTGCAGTGCTCCTGAAATGAGGGATGTGCCATGCTTTTATGGGACTGGACTGTATTATCCAGAACTGGGCTGAGCTTGCACAGACTCCCAGAGAAGCTAGGCCTATTTCTCACCCGCTGTGAAAAATACCAAGAAAAGTTGCAAGAGAAGTCCCTCGTATTGTGTTTCCTGAACACTGCAGAGCTGCAGTCTTGGAAGGAAAGGAGTGAAGCCAGCTGTGCTCTGCAGGCTCTCACCAAGAATAGCTGAGCACTGGATGGGAGCAGCAGCGTCTGTGTGGAGCACAGGAGCCATTGCAGATAGTCATCAGAAGATTTGCTATTCCCAAATCCTAGCCACAACGATGTTAAAGACAGCTGAGCTTTTAGAGATGCGCTCCAGGGGAGGGCTCACTGCTGCACATTTGCATATTGTTTGCCTTGACTACACAGCAGAACAAATAGCATTGGTTGGGCAAGCAAGGGAAAGGTTTGGAGGCTATCACATAGGCAACACTTGAACCAAATTCTCCATCCTAATGTTATCACCTGAATCCTTAGGTGATAAAGCTGCTTGTGTACAGCTGAGGGAGGAATTCAGCCTCCTTGTACAAAAGTCTTTTCTGGGGTGGTGGCTTCTTTTCTGCAGCACAGACAGGTTGGCAGATGAAATGGGTATTAAATTGATGGCTGTGGCTGACAAACTCATGCTCTGCCCTGCTGGTGTGAATACCATCTCCAGCCATTCCCCTCCACCTGGGGGAAAGATGTCAGGATTGACCTGAAAGGTTTTCAGGCTGGTGGAGGAGAGTGGAGCTCAGGGTCCCTGAAGGCGGCAGATCTCTGCTGGGGAGCTGCTGGGTCTCACTGTCCTTGGAAGGGGTCACCCCGCTGGTTGGCAGCACAAGGGGACAGTGGGATCTTCCACCAGGCATGATGCTCCTGGGATCTCAGTTGCGTAGTCCCCCTTCCCTCAGAAGCCCACCGAGCTCTGCTGTTACTGGTGAGCGACAATGGGTGGCAGCAGGACTGGCACATGCTGGGCTGGGCTGGGCACAGGAGCTGCCTACTGGGTGTTTTGGTTTGTAGGAGTAGGATGGAGAGGTACAGCTCCCTTCACCTTCTCTCCCCTGCCCGCTTCAGACAAATCTGCTCATGTCCTTTGCCAGGTTGCTGTCTCTCTTTGACTGATAAAGATGGTGTCTCACTTACTGGAGGAATGTTTTATTGGCTTTTTTATAATAGGGAAAATGGCTTTTTGACTGAAAAAAAAAAAGGTAATTTTTGAAGATTCCCCCCCCCTCCCCCCCATATTGTTCCTTTTTATAGAAGTTCCCCAATTTCAATGAGAAACAACTGGAAAATATTTGCTTCTTTAGGAACTTTTCATGGAGAATAACAAAAGTTGTTCTGTTGTTTTTTATTTTAGCAGCTTCAGGAAACAAGGCAAATCATGAGATTTGAGTTGGGAGGTCAGTTTTCTTAATGTTTTGGTTCTAAAACATTAGACTTAATTTTGTTTGTCATCTCTATTAGCGATGCAAAAGAGATGGGCAAACAGCACAATAACTAAATTTCCAGCCAGTACTGAATGGGGGCAGGCACTGTGAAGTGTGGTGAGGAGAGAGACGTGGCAGGATAAGACAAAATCAAACTGCATGGGCAGGAAATGTAAAGTGAATTTTTTAAAAAATGGAAATACTGTTAAAAAAAAAT
>NW_009621362.1:0-21055 GCF_000690535.1 Cariama cristata | reverse complement strand
GAAAGAATTGTGCTGACTTGAAAACTCACGGCTCTGGTAGTCAGTGCTGCTTAGAAAGCATGAAGAGGACTAGGAATGACAGTGTGAACTTGCTCTACAGCTTTTTGGCTGAAGACACAGGCATGAAATCTTGTACAAAAGCAAGCTAGCTGCGGGCTACACTTGTGGATGACACGAAAGACATGGCTGTGCAGCTCTGCCCATGAACCTCAACTACGAATGCAGCTTCTTTCTAAGCCACTGCATTCAATATGTGCAGCAGTGTATTGGTCACAGTCTGGATGCAGACCTTGGCTGAAAAATTTGAAAGGGAAGTAGTTAAAGCGGAAGAAGCCGCTTCATATGAATGTCTGGAAGACCGAAATCTAATACTGGCCTAATCTCTTACATCCCCGTCACAGTGTCTGGGCTGGCTCTCGCTGCTGTGTGCCGTACTGGACAGCCATCTAGAGGTATGGCTGTGCTGGGAAAGAGGAAGAATTTCGGGTTGCTCAGATGTGGTGCAGGACAGAGCGAGGGCAGGAAGGGACCTCGGGAGCATCAGGAGACATTGCTGAGGAGGGAACCAGCTAGTGGCACAGGAGCATCCGCTGCCAGTGGTGAAACTCAACAGAAATGTCAACACAGGCAAAACCAAAGCTGGTCTGAGGCATAGACTGGGGCTCTTCAGAGGGATTCATCCCAGAGTTTGGCCCTGGTGCTAGAGCCTGGCTTTTCCCCTTTGCTTTCTGCAAACCAAAGATGTTTGGGAAGTGTAAGAGTAGTGCAAACCCTAGGAATTATTGTCATCCATCTGAAGGGCCAAATTAGTGCTGACAAGTCCAGTCAGACTGGGGGTGTTCTAGTACCACATGTTGCAGAGCTTGCAAAAAATTGGGGATTGGATCTACCTCGATCCCAGGGCTGTCCTGGCACTGGTGTAGTCCCAAGAGTATGCTGGGGCTGCTGCTAGTTCTTCCAGTTGCCAGGGGATTCGAGGGAGTGATCTGGCAGCAGAGAAGTGCTGAGGCGCAGGTGCACCAAGCACAATCCCTGGCCACTGTAACATGGGTCAGTAGCTTTTTTCCTTACTTTTTTATGAAGTCATTTGGTTTTTTTTTTTTCCTCCAAAAAAGATCTTTGAGATATTGTATATTTTTGGCATTCACTAGGTTTTTTTTTACTTTGTTTAAAAATGCTTTAGCTGTAAGTATATAAAAAAAAAGATAACTCGGGAATGGCCTGGGGTCAGGAGCAGTTATGTGTCCTATTAGTGATCTGAGCATTTCGCCTTTTCAGTGATATAAAATTTCCTGGATATAGCTGGCCTATGAGTCAAGGCCGAACATCATCTGTAGATCATCAAACCTGTCAGCCCAGTGCCACTTTGTGCAGAAAGAACTGGTGACTGGCTGGGAGGTGTTAACAGACGAGTGAAAGATGGTTGTCCCAGCCTGCTCAGAGCGAGGACTTCAGGAGGGCAGTGACTTCTCAGGCAGATGACATGGTCAAATATGCATGCAATGTGCACTGCAAGATATGACTTTAGTCACATTTCAACCCCATGGAGATGAGGTGTGTGTCAGTGCTGTTCTTCAGGCAGCCGCAAAAAATTTCCACGTAACTAGCTGAGGCTCCCGAGGGAGCTGCATGCTGGAAAGGCTCTGTGAGCTGGCACACCAGCCCACCTGGAGCAACTGCAAAGACCCAGCTGGTCAGTTAGTTCCTTGTGTTAATGAAGTAGGTTCAGGATTCAGAGGGTGTGTCGTGGACCTCAAATGAACCTCCACCATGGGTTGCCTAAAGTCATCCAACAACTTTGAGATACTTTTTCTTGCACAGAACGTGGCCAAACTTTGGGATTTGGGGATCAGCTGGTTGGCTCTGTTGTGGGATGCTCTCAACTCTCAGAAAATACAGCAAAGCTGATATAACTCCCCAAATAGGAGCACAATTACAGAAGTTCTCCCCTGACTTGAAGAGAAACTATTTTTCCTCCTGTTTGAAATATTCTCAGCATGGAGGTTATGAGGTAAAGGAGACGTAGACTTGCCCCAAGCATGCAGGGTTGGAGTTAATATAGGAGCTAAATTTCAGGGGCGTTATGTTAGCTTCTCCACTATTCAGAAGGGGTTGTCTGTTTAATCACTGACTTTCAGTGATTTATAGAGGGTTAGTTAACTGTCCGTTAAAGTTAATGGGAGCCTTTTGATGTCAGTAGACTTCAGTTAGGCCCACAGTCTGCCCATTCTTGTGGCATCTGGGTACATGGCAAGCAAAAAGCATGAATGATAAAGCAGGCAGTGAAAGTAAGGAAGGGCTGAAAGAAAAAAGCCTTCACTTGAACAAAAGCCTGGCTCAAAGGTACAATGTTTCTCAGAGCTCTGAAATGCACAAACTGTTGCTTTCTTTTTTGGCTTTTCAATGTTCTATTTTGTTTTTTAACGGACAGTCTGTTCTCGTGGTTGTTATTACTTTTAAGTACTGCAGCCCCCATTGGTTGGGGGTGTTGTAGAGATGACTTAATTAGCATTTATTTAGATGTCTGCCTTAGGAAGCAGCCTTGATTGATGTGCTCATTGTCTGGACTTTCCAAATGACTCTGCGGCTGTTCTTATCTCCATTATGTCATTCAATTTTAAGCAACTGTGATGTTTTTGGGTGTATGTTGGGGTGGACTTAATCTTCAGAACATTTTTCAAACCCGAATTCTCAGAAAGCCAATTTGGGGGAAAGGTTGTTGCTCCTTTTCCTGTTTTATAAGTTGGGTAATGGGTGCAGAGAGGTTACAAATGTTACCCCAAGCCAAGCATGGCATCCCAGCTGGAGCTGGAATCAGAACAGAGGAGATCCTGACTCTATCCTCAGTGTGGAGGCTGTGCTTTTCTTTTGTGTACTTCCAGTCTAATGAAGCACAGTTTCTAGATGACATGTGGACAAATGAGCCAGATCAAACAACTGCCAGCTGACACTCTCACCCACGCTATTGCAAAGGCCAGAAAGTTACTTTTCCACCAGCAACATGTGAATGTTTGGATCATCTGCATCTACAGCCCTCTAACAGCCACTTCAACCAAAACGTGTCCCTGAATGGTGGACTGTGGGGACATAGACCAGGCATCCATGAAATGTGTGTCATTGAGGGGCAAAACCCCATTCAAGGGTGGCTTCTTGCAGAAGCTGGGCCTATTTTGGCATCTGCAAAAATTCTGAGTTTTTCACCTCTGAGTTGCTAAAGCCTGAAAAGACTAGTCTTTTTTTTAATGCTGATGTTTAAATAATAGCAGTAGTAATTCTACACTCAGATACCTTTCTTTATTTTCAAGACTCTTTGGTCATTAAAAAAATAACCCCCTGCTTGAAAACAGTAGATGGCAAGAAAATAAACTTGAAAGGCTTTTTCCTACACAAAAGGTTTGTTGCTTCTCCTAAAGCCAGTGGAGTTCTGGACTTCGCCTTTTGTAATCAGCAGGATTAGAAAACACAAGGATAACAAGATATGGGAGTGGGGGGATCAACTCCCGACTGCCATGAGTTTTGATTTCAGGAATAATCTCTCTGTTTCACATGTAGTTCTTTGCAGGACACTGAAGTGGACGTTAAGCGGGCACAGGCATAGCAATGCTTACACAGGAGTCTCTCCCATGGAAAACTTACCGCTCTAGGAAGCGATGTGATAGAGTGGTGGCCATGAATGGCTGAGTGGCTTGGGACAGGTTACCAGCCTTCAGGTGCTGAAGTTAGCAAGTCTTAGGGCTAGTTAGTGATGTCTGCGAGCTAACACTGTCCACGGTTTACTGTGGGAGACCCTGCTTTTCTAACGGGATGTATAACTGAGGTACCAACCTGGTGAAACAATGAAGATACCACATTTTTCATGTGTTAGGGCTATTGCTCTTTTTTTTTTTTTTTTTTTTCCTTCTTCCTTTTAATTCCATGCTGCTGTAGTTTTTGTTTACACTCCCTCCTAAAGTGTTACAGTTTGTGTTAAATGTCTGCCCTTCTGTGCTCCCAGAGGACTCTGCATTTCAGTGAAGGGTGAAGCAAATCCCACAAATGAATGCAGTCTGATTCTGCAAAATACTGCATGCCTTTGGCCAGCTTTGATTTCAGTGGAGAACAGGGTTATCAGCTGTTTGGCACCTTGCAAGTCTGGAGCCCATGTGGGGTGCTGGCTGTAAAAGATGCTATGAAAAAGGAAAAAGACATTGTGTTTGCAAGACCTTGAATTTATGACAGTATCTTATGTGGCTATTAGTAAAAATTAGTGCAGGATTAGTACCTAGAGAGGAAAAGAGGAGAAAGTGACTGGATAAGGGACACCTTACATTAGGCACATGTAGCACAGACCATTTCACAGGGGATGGGGACAGCTGAAAATTCTCACTCTTTTTTTTTTTGCTGGATCAGATTCCTTTGGTTGAAAAAGGGCAGGGTGCCCCGGGGAAATATCTCAATAGCCCCAGGCCCCCTCTGACATCAGGTCAAATATTCCGGGTCACATAACTGAAGGCTGCATGATGAAACTCAATATTACAATGGATGAAGTGCTTCTGCCACATGGAGCTGATGTGCTCCTGCCCTAACGGACTTGGTGCACTCAGCAGATGCTCAGGGAGAAAGGAGGTTTCAGCCGTGGCTGAGCACGGGGCTCGAGTGGGAGTGATGGAGCCGACAGATGAGTAAACCTGAGCCAGACTTAGGTTGGCACTGGTGGTGACCAACTGCAAATGGAAGGACAGTGGTGGTGGCAGATGAAACTATGGCTCGGTTGGGATGGAAGGGGAACAGGGAAATAACGTTGTGGTTTGGGGAATAGTTTTCTCTGCTCTATACGAAGCAAGAAGAAAATAGGAGTCCGGATATGCCTGAAAGGAGAAAGTGCCACTTTCATCTTGTCTGATGCCAAAGTCTAAAGTTAAAGCCTAATAAATGTCTAGGTCCAGAGAGTGGAAAAAGTGAATATTCCAGATATTTAAACATGACTGACAGGCATGCCAGTGAAGAGACTGATCCTGCACCAAGAATGGGAAGTGGCCTGTCCCCTCTTCCAGGAAAACAAAGGCCAATGCATTGCCTCCAAACCCCATTTTCAAAGCTCAAATCACTTTAAATCAACTTCTGCTGCAGATGTCCAAATAAGCCCCAGTTTCTATCATCTTTTTTCAGTAAAAATAGCTTATCCTGTGACATCTGGGAAAGGTGAAGATGTTGCCAAGCACTGAGCTGTCATAATTGCTGCCATAATTTGCTTTCTAATTGTTTAAAGTCCCATTAGTTAGATTTTTTTTGTTCTTCTTTTATGCATATTACCATCTTCTGCTAGAAATGAGAGAGCGTGGCTGATGAGAAGGACTCCCATATTCTGCATAAGTGGCACACAACGTTTTACAAACTTATTCCCTGCCTGCAGCCCAAAGCGCATTGCAGGCTGAACTCTTTAACATCTTGAAAGCTCAAAGTAATGTGGAAAAGTAATACTGAACAGTGAAACCCAAAGCTATTTTTACTGCATAATTGCTAGTTCACCTAATAAAATGCTTAGAATTCCTAGAACTTTTAAGACCTTCTGAAACTTTATTGCCACTTAGGCTTGCCTCTGATTTTGTATAAATAAAATTCAGATCTTCAGGATGATATGGTGTCAGCAGTATTAATATGTGTTATTTTGCAGAGCGAGACAAGTGCTGGTGGAAAGTGTGGGACGGGAACAGACTGGTCACAGGCAAGGTGCTGCTGCGGCACGGGCGGTTTCAATCTTCTCGTTTTCAGTCTCCTCCTCCTCACATTCCTCAGACTTTTTTCTGAAGAACCTTGTTTAGGGGTATCTCTGCCCATTTGAGCTTTCTTCACTCCACTGAAACTGGTGAAAGGTTCTACAGTTATTTCTGATTAAAATCTTGGGGTCTTGACCAATTCTTTGCTATGTATGACTTAGCTGCTTTCCAGTGAGAGCGATTTAATTACTATTATGAGCCAGTATCTTGTAAACTTGTTTCTTTTGGAACCCTTTTCCCATCCCCAAGAACACTATTTCCATGCCTTTATTTCTCTTGGATGGGCTCTCGCATTGCAACTGCCCTGGGTTAACGCTTGCAGAAGTCTGAACTGCTGGTCTGGCTGGGACCGTTCTCCATTGATCACCTTCCAATAACTCCCCATGACTCAGTGTCCTGCAGGCTGGTATCTGAGCTCTGCCTTTGCTTCAGTCCAGTTTCATTACTATCCCTTTGATTTCACTCTTTGCAGTCAAGTAGAAAGCTCTCACAGAGGTAAGGGATGACATACATATTACATCTACAAAAATGACAAATTATTCATCACAGGTAGATTCAAAGCCATAAAGGCAGCTCTGTCATCTGTCCTACTGCATCTCAGAGCTGCTCTCTTCAAGATCCTGAAGCCTTCAGAGTAAAGCTGCTGTTCTGGCTGGGACAGGTTTTTCTTCTAGGCATAACAGAGGAACTGAGCTTGAAAAGGACAAACTAGGAGGTTTTTATCTGTCCTAGTAAGACCAATGATCAGGGCAGCTAATCATCTCACGAATGCTTCTAGTGGTAAGATGACTGATAATCAAAGCAAAACTGAGATTTGTCCTTAGACTTGGAATAATCCTGTTCAGGAAATCCTGCAGGGCCATGTTTCTTTATTATGAACTTGGAAGATTTCCCTGACTTTGGGATAGTGAGCACTTCTCTCAAATGGCTGTTCACTAGGGATCGACAAACTGCAGAGGGACCTAATATTATTTGAAAACATACCCAAATACATGCTTCCCTGAATTTCTTGTGTCTGCAGTATTGGCCAAGAAATCAATTGCCTCTTTATATGGGTGCTTTCCAGGGCTTCATATAGGCTTCAATGTGCTCTCTGAGGTGGTGCAGACTTGCTAGCCCTTGCCCCTAAGGATAGCACAACATGAAGATGCTACTTCCACACGTGGCAGAACCTCATTCACTTGCTTCCTTGGTTTTCACATGCAAATTCCCACTATAACTTATTTCAGGCAGCTCTGCAGGGTAGTGAGGCTTTGGTAGGGATGTGCGATGCCTCCCCTGGGATCTGCATGCCAGCCCCAGTGCCACCCATGAAACCCTGACAGCAAAACCTGTGGTGATACAAACCTGTAAAAAACTGGCTTAACCAACAGGGATCAGGGTGAGGTTTACCCACGAAGCTTCCATTTTTTCTTCTGTTTTCTGCAGAAGAGACCAGCTTCCCAAAACACACAATTTGTGAGAAAATTTGACTTGAGAGTCAGTCTCCTAACCAGATAAATGATTTACTTCTCACTCAAAAATCACTGCAGCTTTTGGGAGAGCTGTGCTCTGGGGCGACCAACCCCATGTCAGCCCCTTGTTGTCCTCAGCCACCCCGCCGTGAGAGTGGTACCAAATAGCAAAATAGCAGCATCTTGGGGATGGAGTTTGGTTTCGGTCAGAAAAACTGTGATTTTATGTTTCCCACCCACTTCCCCCCAAAAAACAACCAAAAAATCTCATGTCTTGAATGATGCCTCAGGGTTGTCTTTTTCATAAAACTCTTTTTCACCTATTTGCCCTGCCCTTTGCAGAGGTCAACCTGCAGGCTGGGGAAGCCGCTGTCTCCTCTGGAGCTGAGCTTTGCAAACCCGCCGTCCCAGGGCCGCTGGCAAGGGCAGGCGGTCAGGGACGTCTCATAAATCCAGCGGCTGCAAAATCCCACCCTCATAAAAGCTGTACCCTCGGTCGTGCACGTCGGCAGTGGCGGGCGGGGGGAGGAGGACGAGATGGGTTAAATAACTGTTAAATAAGGCGTGCTGTTGCCTCAGCAACCCCCTCCCATGCACGCTGGAGCTGGAGTGGGTGTCTGCTGGACCCCTGCAGCTCTCCGACAGCGATGGAGGTCGGGAAAGCTGATGTAAATCTGTTCAAGATGGAGCAACATCCCAGCTGCCCTGGTACCCCAGAGAAATGATGCTGGGCTTAGTCCTGTTTAAAAAGGGGAAAGAAATCTGTCTCCATAATAAGCTGCCGTGCTGGACAACCCCCCCAGTCCTTGCACCTTCATGACATCCCTGGAGGAAAGGGGTGGGATATTTTGGGGAGCGGTGTCAGCCTCGGGGACCTGCCAATTCTGCATGCTCAAGCCAGTGGTGAGCTGGAACCGTCAGGTATCGCTTGTGGGGCCAGCGGCTGCCAAATCCCACTTTTCCACACCCTTTCGGGAAAGATGGGCTTTTGCATCAGATTATAGTTAAGTCCAGGATCCCCTATAGGAAATGGAAATTCAAGCAGGGTTGGAGATAGATAGCTGGTTATCCTTTTTGCAGGTGAAGCAGTGTGGCTTTTCCCCCTGGGAGGCAGTTGGGGTGGGGAGGGAAGGCAACAGCTCAGGTGTGCCCTGGGTTCAGGTGGGCTCAATTGCTTGGCAGAGCCCCTGCAGCTGGGGCTGAGCCAGATAGGGAACACAGTGTGTGTTAGAGCCTGGAGTGAGTGGAGCGGATGGCTCTCCAGAGCAAGGTAAGGTTGAACTGAACTTTATTTGGGTTTCCTTGGAAGGTTTTATGTTGGTAGGGTGCTTTTTGCAAAGTCTTGCATTTGTAGAATGGTTTTTGCTGGTTGGAGAAGCCAGCGAGTGGCAAGTGTGGAGCTCAGGGGCTGGTGTTGGTAGAGACCAGCTCAGAAGCTGCTGTTGCTGACCCATGAGGCTGGTTGTCTTGGTTGAAGTGGTCCTTGTTTTGATGGTAGAAGTTGGAGATAATTACCTGGAGAACTAAGTCTTAGCAGGAGGAGCTGGTGGAGGTGAATGCTGTTACATGAGGAGATGGAAGGGGGTGATCAATGTGTTGGTGTCCCACAACGAGTGCTGTGGAGGAAGAGTTATGGCTGGATTTCCTTGTTTTGCTACAGTTGTGCTGCCTCCTTGTAGAGAATGTGAAATTTTATGAGTGTTCTCTGAAGCAGGATTATTTTATCTCCCTCTTGCAGGGTTGCAATGAAATATGAAACTCGTGGATGTCATGGTTTTCTATTTCTGTTACAAATCCTTTTCAAAGTGGATGCATTTACTCTACGAAGTTGCTTAGACTTGTCAAAGGCCCCAACTTTGCAAAGCAAACTGCAGCTGTCTGTCCTTACATGAATTCTTTGTAGGGCCAAGACCTGAACTGGTTTGGAGATTTTCTTTTCTATTTTTCCAAGTGAACAGGTATCTGTTATAAAGACACTAGTGGAAAAGGCACCGATTATCTTGTATGAGAGTCGGCAAGATGATGAAATCATTGAAATGTGAGGTCCTCACACTCCTTTATCCTGGACAGGTGGGTTGGACTTGTTGCATTTTGCTACAGTGCCTTTCCCTGGGCTTGTCCCAGTGCTGGAGGGAATTTTTGGTGGAGCCAGCTCCCAGTCTGATGGCTGAGGTAGTGCATTTCTCTGCACCGTGGCTTCTGACGGCGTCTAGACGAGGGCAGTTACTGCTGGGCTGGTTACTGCCCAGTCATGTTTCCAAGGCTGACTTGGCACTGATGTGGGCTCGGCACTTGAATCACAAAAATGCAAGAACTGAAGCTACGATTCTGATACAATCTCATGGCACTACCATCTGGGGCCCCAGGCGTTACTGCTGGTGTTTTAGCCTCAACCAGATCAGTGAATTACAGATTTGGGTAGGTCAGAACTCAGTGTTTCACATCCTGAATTACATGGGATGTTTGGTTTTCTCCCCAAACTCTCTTTAATCCTAATTGATATTTGTTTCTCACTATTAAACCTCTTGAGAAATTACAGTATCTGCTGTGTAATTTGCATTAGACAAGTACAGTCAGAGCTCATGGAAACACTTTGCGAGAGCTGTCTCCACACCTTGCTGAGCTGAATCACGCAGGAGTCAGCAAAGGCTTTGGAGTCGTATATCTGCTCCGCTTTTGTGAGGAGGTATCAAGACTGAGAAATGAAGTAATAGTTTATCTCCCTCTTATGGCCAGATTCAGAATGGCTACAATACACAAGCTTTTTGGTGGGGAGGAAAGGGAGCGGGGAGTCCCTGCACTTGTAAGATTTGATGGTTGTGGATATGAGGGGCCCTCACTGCTCACAAGGAGTTAAGTGACCTCTCTCTAAGGAAGTTGGTAAAATATATTTTTCATTACAGTATAAACAGGAAAATATCTGTGAAAGAGTTAAACCACTCCAGTCCCTTGTGAGTTAGAACTGGGAACTGGAGAAACTGGGTCTCCAGTTTGGCAAAAAGTTGGAGAACGGGATCCCGCTCAGCAGTGATTGCAGCTATACTCCATACGCTGAAAAAGAAGATGCTATTATAAAATTTGGCTGGTACCCAGTGATGCCCACAGTCCCGGAATAGTGGTGTTCTTGAAGCAAGTGGCATTCAAGCAGTGTTGTGACAGTGGGTGCTGCTCTTGTTCTTTCTATTGATGTGGTGAAAAGAGAGTAAACCACTCCGTTAAATGTTCCAGGTATGATTTCTAACCCTCCCAGCACCCCTTATTCTGGCCGAGATCAAAATGATATATTGAAAACTCTGTCTTCCAGGCATATTGGCTGTGCCTCATTAAAACCAGTCATGCTTGTCCTAAAAACAGGAGAGGAAGTGGAGCTGGATGTGGTTTGGGTTCAAGACCCCCATGTTGATTTCAGTGTGGATTCAGAGTGCTTTGGCAATGACTAGCTTGGTGTTTGGGGCAGGGGTTGGTTTGACCCACTCTCCTGACAGGGGCCCAAGTTTGGTCCTACTCTCTGCCAAGGATTCAGAGTTGTGGTTTGGACTTGCGTCCAGACAATCATGATTATTCCCCTGTCCTGGAGAGGTGTTTGGTTGCCTGACCTGTAGGCTGGGAATCCGTGTGTCTCGCTCCTCTGGTATCAAGATTCAAAACTGGTCTGGTTCTGAATTCTGTAATAAAATTTAAACATGATGTGGGAGTACTTGAGGGATGAGTAAGGCCTGGGTACCATTGAGTGAAGGAACCAAAGATGAGAGATATTCTGACACATTACTGTTTCCCATTTGGCTGTCCTCCCTTCACCAGATATGCTTGGATTTAGGTGTTTAGTTACAGGGGCCTATTGTAACAAACCTGCTTGCAGTTACTCGGGGATTGATCTGGAGACTTGGGTTGGGTTCAACTTTACCAGACGGAGACATCATGCTAACTCTAGGATAGGATGTGGTTACAAATGGAAGAACTGTTGCTGGAAAATACTGGCTGGTTTAGGCAGAGGCTAAATATATAAAGCAATTTTGATTCTGCTTCTTTTGGTGAAGTCTACTTGAGTCAGTGTCTGACTTGCCAATGGACTAGATAATAGCCAGTAAAAGAGCTGACGAGGGCAGAGAACTGGTTTGGCTTGAGTCTTTGTTCAGTGAGTTACTTTTTCTATGTCACTTAATAGCATCACTACCTGATGGTGAGAGGTCTCTTGAACTGATTATGTTAAATGAATGCTGTGGTATTGAGCCTGAACCAAATGACCGGCTCAAGAACCTTCTTTGCAGTTGCAAAACAGCTTGAAGAACGCATGTGTCCAAAATCCAGGCTCAGGTGAAAATGCCATCTTGTTAAAATGGTCAGCAGCTGCGGTGACTATCTTGCTCTCTGGCTAATCTGTTTCAGGTTAAAATGAAAGCACCATCTCTGTACTTGTTCTCACACATCAGCTATATAGCGAGTGTCTTGGGGAGCATCCGTTTATTTTATGTAGCACTTGCATGAGAAGTTGCAAAAAAAAAAAAATCATAACATGCCTGTTAATCATTTATAGCAAGAATCAGTTTTACTTCAAGAATGTGTTATATTATTCATCACTTAACTCCCAATCAGTACTTGTAACTAAGTTTCTCTTGGACTAAAATATGTATGTTCATAAAAATAACATTGTGATTCCACCTAGATTGCTTTGTGTTTGGTGGTATGCATTACATGTACATTTTTTGGGAATAATGGGGGAAAGGCAATGGAATTCTGCTCGCTGTTTTTCTAACGTGATAGCATTTGGGACCCTGTCAAAGGAAAAAATATCAGAACTGTTGTACAGCTGCAGTTCAGGTTTCAACATGAAGGGAAAATGGATGGTGGGAAAGTAAGAAAAATTCTGCAGTGCTGCAGGTAATGTTTGAACTGAGATGTCTGCATAATATGAGAACTCCCAGAACAACTAAGAAAGCCTCTCCTTCTTTGTTTTCTCTAGTGAGACTGTAAAATTCAGTTTGTTCACTCAAGAGAACCTTGTTATACTTGTCTTTGACTAAAGAGTGTTAGAGTTCAAAGTCTGTGAAAATTTTAAGAATGAGGTATCCAGTGGAGTTTTGGATTATCTGGAGTGCAGGACATAGGCATTTTGTGTTTTGCTGGGACTTGGATACATAGGTTATAAAGATGCCAGAACACTCAGCTCTGCAGGAAAGCTACAAAAACCTGGGCCATGCACTTGGTGTTCAGACTAATTTCTCAAGCCTGCTTTTGCCAGAAGGGTCAGCTGGAGAAAGTTAATTAATACAGCCCACTTCCTTGTGCTCTGGCTTAAGTGACCTGAGTGATCCATCAACCCCAAAGGCAGCCCAGGAAAGTGCAGCAGCTGAGGTAGTGCTGGAAGGGAGCATGCTGATATCTGCTCTTGGCTTTTTGGGTGGCCATCATCAGTGGCACCCTGCTCTTCCCTCTTCTTGCCCCCAACTTAAGATCGAGGTGTTTTTTTGCTTAACAGTATTTTAATCATATGTGATGTGCGATAATTCATTTAATAGCTAAGCAACAGCTAGAATTTCAGACACTGCCTTATATGCTACTTGGCTGTGATTGGTAAGTACCAGGATGATTGACTGATGCATGACAGTGCAATCCTTCTAGACAGGTTTGTGGTTCTGGGTGGGTCTTTTTCCTCCTTCATAGGGCTTGTGAAACTGGGTTCATCAGTTCATAGTTCATTCAATCCATCTGCTTCTAATTCTGGAGTCACAATCTGACACTAAAAGGCGTAATTAAAACCCCTAGTCTGGCCAGCAAGATGTATTTCAAGGTGATTCTGTGGGACTTCAGCTATAATGTCTAATCCATAAAACTTGTACAGTATATCACAACTTACTGGTGTGTATGTATACTGATGTGTACATCCCTTTCATTTCGTGTTTTCATTGTATGGGGCCTAAATATAGCACCTGACTCTCTCCCCGCTCCAGGACTTAATGCAGGAGGGTAAAGTTATCTTCTTTACAGGCAAGAAAACAGGTAAAACAACTAGCCACAGCCATGGCTGTAGACTAGCAGGGCTCTGCAGAGAACTTGTACCTCCTCGTTCCTAATCTAGTACCTACCTACTGAGCCAGGCTGGCTCCTGCAGGCTTTGGACTCCAGCATTTCCATAGAGCAGAGCAGCCACAGAGTAGCAAGGTTGATTTTCCAAGAATGCAACTCAAACTCCCTGCATGTTTTCTTTAAACTGCAGCTGGTCTCTTGTGACTGGGTAGAAGCAAATGCAAAGGCTTGAGACAGGCAAAGCCAAGGAGGCAGGAAATCTTTAAAGCTCTTTCACATTATTAGTATATCACATGAAGAAATGCTGCAATCTCTTGAAATTTATTAAAAGCATGAACGTATTCACCTGAGAAAGCAAATTTGAGGTCCTAAATGATTGTCCAGGAAATAGGAACTGTCAACTTGAATGTGAGAAGGACTCTGAGATCAAAGAGAGGGCCCATTTCATCCAGTAAGGCTCATCCTCCTAATGTACAGCCCTGCCCCTTCAGCTCCACAAAGGCATCTAATGGCTTCTTGAATTACTCAAGTGTCCTAGATCTGTCTGCCTCACCAGACTCTTTAGACTGTATTTAACACATCCAGCATAATAATGTAAACTAATATGCTAACTTTAGTCCAACATTCTACTACACAAGGGAACAACTTCACTTTTACAGTAGGTATGAACTTGTTCTTTTGTTCTGGTGTGAAGATTTCTATAATATCATTGAGTTATTAAGGCTGGAATCCTGTTTCTATCAGTTGCCAGTTGTATACAATCAAAGCGCACTACTTACCATTTTTTCATCATAATAAGGAGTTAGTGGTTTTTCTCGCTGAGCTTGTAACTTCCAAGTGTCTGATCCAAAGCAAGGACTTTAGAGCCCAAACATTAAAGACTATGATCCCAAATGTGGATTGGCTGCCTAATCTCTATAGGTGCCTCAGTTTTGATCTGAAAGTTCCCACAGTCATTGCAGTCATGCACTGCGCATAGGCTGAGACCAACTAAAGGCATAGCTCTACGCACAGCAGTAGTGTTCAGAGTTTAACAGAGCACCATATTCAAAGAGAGAACAATAGAAAAACCTTTCAAAAACTATGGTGTCTGAATCTGTTTTCCTTCACTCATCTGTTAAAGCACTTGTCAGAGGTAGGAAACACAGGTTCAGATTCCCCCTTCACTGCAGTAAATCCAGTTCTACTTACTACTTTTAAAAACTGGTGTCTGCGTTCCCTAACTACTACTACTGTAATCCAGAATTTGTCTAAGCACAGTTAGAATCCCTTTCATTTGCTCTCTTTCTAGACTCTTGAGCTTCCCCCGGCCCTGCATAAATGGCTCAGTTTCAAAAAAGTGGTTGTGACACCTTACCAGGAGGTAAAAGACAGATCTTTTCCTGCCAAGAGCTGCCCTTAAGGTTCTAAGGGAAAACACCTACTACTGATTTGGAGAGCAGTCTTTAACCACCAAATCAAGATGCAGGAGAGAGCCCTTTCCTCACATACTCCTTGTCCTGTTTTATAGTGGGAACGCAGACTATGTAACAGTGAGAGTCAAGCCACACAACCAGATTATCCCAAAATACAGAGTTTTTCAAACCACATCAGGAAGGTTGTGGCCAATGTAGTTACAACTAAAAAGTACAGACATTTAAATTCCTATTCTTAGAGGAACACTCTTAAATGGGATAAAAAATATTGACGGAAGAATCATGTATCAGCAGCACTATACAGCACTGTGGAGAGTGCAAACTTACTGCAGTGGTGAAGTTCACAGAGCTCTCTTGTGAAGGGTTTAAAATACCAGATGTTCTGTCATCTCCATTTCTGCATATAACTGTTGAGAGGAGGTACTAAGCAAAATAAGTTAGCTACAAGACTAAACCACAGCACCGATCTTCTCTACAAGTTACCTGGTTTGAAAAGGGAGCAGAGTATAGCTGGAACTGCATCTGTTCACATACAAGGTCTATGGGTAAGGCTATAGTTGAGGTATGTAGCCCATGAACAGCAAGGATTCAAATGTTTTTCAGTGTTATTCAATGACATAGGCAGTTATTAGCTTCTTAAGACTGCTGTCTGAAAGGAAAAAAAATTGAAATAGCTCTAGCCTATTGCCAGAAGGGCATTGATTTCACAAAGCTGAACATGCCTTCACCATCACTAACACCAGACTCAACTTACTCAGGATTTACAGCTTATAAATGATGTAAAGTCAGTTCAGTTCTTTGATCCTTTGTATTTTTTGAGAGATCTTATATGGAGAGGAATACTAATATCCATCTTATTTCATGGCAACTTCTATTAACAACTCCCTGTTGTCAGACCTGGATTAATCTATGAACTGTGTAAGGTCACACTTCCGTTAGGGTTCCAGCAATCAGGACTCCTGGATTTAAAAATTCTGAAAAAGCTAGGAGTCAGAGATGCTTTTTGAAGTCTTTTATTGCAAAAGGTATGGACACTTGCTGGCAGAATATTTGATCACATTCTCTACTTGACTGTCATCCAGAGGACACTGCATGCATTCAGGCTGAAAGCATAGGACAGTTTCCATTAGGCACCTGAGAAATTTCACAGGAAAGAAAAGTCTTTCAAGTTGAAAGAGACAAGTTTCAAACTGATCACCTATCCTGGTGCCCTTTGCTTCCCAGAGTTACCTGGGAAATAAGAATTAAATCAGCTATAGTCATAGCCAACTGTAAACATTTTCCTGTGATGCAACAGAAATTGATCCTGAAGTGTTCTTTCCAGTTTTAAATAGGAAATGTCTTTCCTAAAGCAGGCAGTGCAAGGAGTTACACCTGACTTGGTACCTACTACTCAATGCTGTGTTATGCAGCAGAGGTGTATGATGCTTCCTCTCATCTGGCTTATATCAAAGAAAATCTAACAGCTCTTACGTGGTCTCCAAGAGACTCCCCCACCCTCCAAAACATCTTTCTTTTCTTCCTGCTCCCAAGCCTAGTATCATCTCAAACCACTTCCCTACTCCCTCCAGACAAAAGCCAACTCCCTTTTCTTCCCACCCCCTTGCCAGAAGGCATGACTAACGAGAATACATGCTGCTCTCTGTATTGCAGTTAATAGCAAAAATATCTTCATGCTTTGGCTGTCCCTCCACACGCCGAACTCTGGGTGCATCTGAATTTCACTGATTTCAATGCCTTCCCACAAGTCTGATAAAGGCTAATCATCTTTGGCAGACAGCAATCCTGCACCAAACGGAAGAAGTAATCCATTGCCAATCTAACAGGACACATATTTTGCAACTGCAGCTGCTTAGTACCAGGAACTCACTGCAAGAAAAAAGAGAGTTTAGAGGATGGTATCTTCATGAGTAAATGCATTTGAATACAGAACAGATTAGAATATATTAATTAACAGCTGCACTTAGCTGCAAGTTACAATGGACTTTAAACTACTTGAACTGGACAAATGCAAAGATCTATCAAGGCGTTAAGGCTGCAAGTCACAGATAACTTAGTAACTCAGGATGATACTACAGGCATTTTACTATTAACTTGAAAAAAAATAATCATACTAGTTGCTCTAATCATTCCAGGCATAAAAACAGCTATTGTAGGTTACTTATTCCTCCTCAATAAATCAGCTGTAGATTATAAGGTAAATTTTTGCTTTCAGAAAGCCCTAGCAGATAGAACAATTCACAATTAACTTTCTTTCATGCAGTATGGTTTTAAGTTTCCCTGCAAAGCTGCAGATTGAAATTTTCCATCAAGATAGTGGTTCCTCAGTAATATGCACACAGGCCTCAATATTCAAATCAATGTTAAGATACAGGGCCTTAGCAGAGAGGGGTGCGTAGTCATTTGTGTTAAGACAGAGTAGCAATTATAGCCCCCTGAGGCCCCTTGAGTTATTTTAATCACAAAAGCCAGAATGAACTTGTTTGCAACAAAGGCACCCTCAGTCCTTTCAGCTGGAAAGATATAGATTGCTCTATTTAAACCAGTCAATTTGGAATGAACAGTTATTCACTCCCAGAGACATTACCCTTACTCCAGCAGTGAATATTTCAGTCACTAACAATTCAACACTCCAATGTACATTCTAAAGAAGAGCTATCTAAAACTTCCAATGCTAAAGCACAATAACTTGTCACCACTCTACTTTCAGCTGTATTTCAGTAAAGGATATATATATTTTTAATCCATTTGATATTCTTCTGAAAGCTATCCAGCCAATTCCATGTCAATCACTGCTGGATATGCTTTTACCGGAATAAAAGGCCTTTTGGCCTGATCCAAAACCAGCACTGGCAGAGTCCACAGTGTTCCTTGATAGCTGTTTTACATCATACCTATGTCTTCAGTCCTAATACATTTTTAGCAGATACTTAAGTGGAAGCAGCTCAGATGACTGTCTGACATTGACAACACACTGATGATCAAAGTGTCCTCCCTGTCAAGCCAGGAAGAATACAATGTCTTCTCTGTCTTGCATTATACAAGCTACAGAGATGAGGTACATGAAAAATGTAAGTGCAGAGATACAAGACCTTTAAGAGGCATCCTGAGATGGAGCAGGAGGATCCTTATTCTCAGGCTCTGGCGGAGGAGCTGGCACACTTTCCTCTTTCTTTTGTGCAGCCAAAAATTCATGAATCGCCCTCTCTATCTGGGGCCTGAAGATGTGGTTTAATTTTGGATCCACCACCTGAGAAATAATTCTGTCCACTCCAGCTTCCAGCATTCCTGACCTTGAACAAAGACAAAGGAGTCATTCAGCTCCTCTGAAAAACTTCTCCCCAATCTCCTCCAGTAATTCTCCAGAGACCTCCTGTCAACTGCAATTAGCATTAACATGGCATTAACTGCAGCCCACTCAGTAGATCCTTAACAGGGAGTTGTTTCAATCACCTATTTCTCCCCACCCCCTCTCACTTCTCCCTACAGAATTAACAACTGACATCTGGTCTCCCAGGTACTTAAATGACATGTTGGACAACAGCCACTTTAATAGGCCTCATGTGGAAATGAGGTCAACATGAAAGCAAACAAACACATTTTGGCACAAACAAGAGAAACAAGCTATTCTGAGAAGGAGGGCAGGTGAGAGCAACAGTCTTTTTTTTGGCTGACTGGAAGGAGAAGAGGCCTGCCCCCTAATAACATTACTGTCACTCACTCCTTATAACTGTGAGTCTAGACAGATGGGTATTAATTAGAAAAACAAGCACATGTAGCACACAGCAAAGTTTCTGGAACTGAACACTAGTAATTGAAGTGACTTATTACTTCAGACTCTTGGATTGTGGGGCACAGGCTGTCTAGCAGGCTTAAGTCATGTCTGCAAGGGAGCAGGGGACAGGAAATGGAGACATTGCCTGGTGCTCGGAAAAGGAGCCACAAGAGTAATAAAGCCATGAATGCTGGTGAGCGAGTGGGTGCAGGGTCATGGCATATCATGTCACCTCCAGGTAACAGCACACATATATGTGCCTGCAACAAGGACATACACATCTGGACACCCTCAGTGCTCAGCCTTGCAACTACAGGAGTGACAGGGACTCTTCACACTCCCTAATACTGTGTGTCTATTCTTTATACTAATAACCCACTTAAAGGGGAACACTTTACATTCTTCTCATTACAGGCTCTCTGATACAGCATTTTTCAGTTGTCTGCTTCATTCTAGTGGTAGAGTAACATGAAACAAGAGGAGGCATTAAGTGACAAACATGTCTCAAGGACTCCAAGTAAAGACAGGAAATTCTGTACTTCCAGTGGACACCCGCTTCTCTAATTACAGACTGAACAAACTAATGTTACATACTAATGATTTACAGGTTCTATCAAGTGCTCTGAAATAGTTTCTCCTGTGCGCAAGACATGCTAATAGCTTTCCTTATAAACATAAATACTTATAAATCAAGTTCCCTTCTGTCCCTCTCCCCACAACTTTTACCATGAGGTTTTTATCCATGATTTTTAGTTAAACAAGCTAAGGCTCCTACTTCAGACTGCAATGAGTTAGCAGCAAGAGATACTAAATCTAAATCTCTAAACAGCATATTTTAAGCTGGCTTTCCTGTCATGCTGGAAACGTAACATCTTAAATAGCTGTACAAAAGCTTCCCTCTGCTGCATGAAATCAGGCTAGCCCAGTGTGATTACTGCCTGCTAGTGGTCGTTAAGCTTTGGCATCTTCAGGGTTTTTTCCTTAAGTGATGGAGGCTCTTCTTTTCTGAAGATAAAGATCAAGGTCATTCAGCTCAGTACATCAGGTACAGTTTTGCCAGCAGGCATAGTGTCTGCTATTTGCAGCAATAACCTTGGCTAGATAGCAAATATGAGTACTTCACCATGCCGTTCAACTCACAAAAATACAAATTTCAGGTAAAGCAGTAATCTAAGCATTTTAATGAGAGTTAAGACTGCATCTGCTATTATAGTGAAACTCAGAAGAGCACAACAGCAAGTGTTGTGAAAAACTTCATTCTGCAAATTCTTATTTGATTTAGGTGATCAGATAAGATAGTTATATATTACTTGTCAAATAGCATTACCATTATTTTACAGAATGTTGCTTACTTACTGAATCACACTCTGCCTCAGCCCATTCCGTAACTGGTTTTTGTTCATTGCTGGATTCCATTCCTGTTTGTCCAGGTGGGTTGATACAAAGTTGTCTACTTTCTGCCTCAAATTTTGATAGGCTGGCTAAAAAAAACAAACAAACCCAAAAAACACCCCACACTTGTTAAACAGCTGAAAGATCTCAAACCAATCACCTGCCAGAGTCCTTCATAGTACATCTTTTGACACACACACTGCTGTTCTGTTGTCTGTACTCTCCATCCTTTCACTGTCTGAACAAAAGTAAGCTTGTTTTACCTAAGAACACAACTGGTAATTGCAAAGAACAGTCGGTCAGTGTGCTATTATTATATATATAAAAAATTTAAATAGCTGGATAGATTGGTTTTAAAATTGTCATCTGCTCATAGTATTACTTAGTGAAATGCAAACTGCCTGGGCAGATAGGAGCTGTTTAAGCAGAGTTCTTGTTGTCTGGAAACCTTCTATCACAGAATTCCTAGGAAACTGGCTGATTAATATTAGCACTAACAAAGAACTTAATTATTTGCCTCTGTGACGCTAACACAGAATATAAGAATTATGCAGGTTTTATCAGTGGAAATTTAATTCCAGTGAACAGGAACTGAACAAACAAACCCATATAAATACACAGGACCATCCAGATCCTGGCACCAGGAGAAGAGGGTGGCAACATTTATATTTCAGAATTTGATATGGATATGAGATGATGAATGAAAGGGTTGGTAACAGAGGGGCAATGCCTGTCCTGGGCAGCATGTATCTATCCTGATAAAGCTGCTCTGATCTATGGGTGCTCTGTGCAGATGACCTGACAGCTTCAGAAATGTTTCATGATAAGTTTCAAACAATAGTCTGGGAACATCTACTCAAAAAAGAAAGGTTAAATGTTTGTTTTGGAAATGTCGGAATTATGCTCAAGAGGAGCAGTGTTCTTATAGGACACGATTTTCCTAATAAGGCCTGGTCTAGAGAATGAAAGTCTGAGCCTATTGTCTGGTCTGTTTCTCCAGTGGGGTGTCGCTAGCGCTTCAAGCCAGGACTATCTCTAGGGCAGCCTGTCTGACAGACGCTGGTCGCAGCGGGTGTTACAAAACCCCACTGACCGAGAGATCAGCACTGCAGCTGCTGCACGCCATCCTGGCCGGCCTCCCCCAGTCCCGAGTGCCGGACACCGTGGGGAGAGGGGAAGGGAAGAGATGCGGTTGCCCCTTCGGTCAACAGCAGCCGGGTTCCAGGGGCAGCGCCCGCA
>NW_009621361.1:0-14761 GCF_000690535.1 Cariama cristata | reverse complement strand
AAGCCACCCCTGTAGCCCCCCCACTACCAGAACCTTGCGATGCAAACCTGATACAGACCTACTAGGTACTAGGAAAACTGCATAACGTCCTGTTTTCACTGCCTTTAGACAAGCTAAGAGCATCTTCTTCCTAGCAAAGATATCTCCCAAAAGACTACAACTCAGAAATGTGCTGAGATCACTTTCTTTTCATTTGAAACAGAACATAAACAGAACTCGAGTCTAGAGGCTTTCAATCCTTCAGAGGTTAGGAGGAAAAGGAGATAGTTATGATGCATCTTCTAGAACCAATTATAAATCTAAAGCAACCTCTTACCTAGCTAATGCCACGCTGGAAGTTGTAGGGTAAAAACGTAAAGCAAGAACGATTCCCTATTGATTCATGCAAATTTACATGCCAGCAACAGACATGTCTGGAATGAAGTCTGGTTTACTTTTTATTATAAATTCCTATTTCTACTTAGTACACTAGAGATTTTAGAAACTTTTTTTTTTTGACTGAAGAGAATTCACACCATTTCATTATACAGACACAATTACAACAAGTCAGTTCATGACTGTTTATCCACTGACTACATCATGCCAGCTACAGCAACTTGGATTTTATTGGAATGTGGAATACAACCCATTGGTTTTCCATTTGTCAACAACCACTTAAACATCTACACAAAAAACACTGGATTCACCTGAGAACACAGAGCTAAGATGATCTGTCCCATGCCTTCCAAAATGAAAATTCACCAGCTACGATTAATTTCTACGGACACTTTATTTAACACTAGACTGAAGTAATCGTGATGTAAACTGGGACCTTTTTCAAGCAATCATAGCAGGACACCAGTATATCTGTCAGCAAAGGACTGCCAGCAAAGCTCTAGAGTTGCAGAAGTAACATTGCTCCCCCCCATTTTATTTCAGGTTGTTCTACTTCTCTTTTGGAAAAAAACTGCTGATACAGTCAAGAGAATTCTCTCCCTTTAATCACTTTTAAATCAGACTGGAAAAAGCAAGAGAATGTGCAACAAGGAATGATCACCACAGACGCACCCAAGAGGATGTTTAGTATGTTTCTGGAAGAGGAAAGATTTTAGGAACATGGGAAAGTTTTAGGAAAATGAAGAATGAGAAAACCTTAACAATGAGCTTCATGCACTTCATCTAGGAAGCACAAACAGAAGTTTTTATTTAGAGGTGAAAAAGGGGAACATAGGCAATTTTTATACTTGGTACACATAAAATCTCTAATCCATTCTCCCATGTCACATATAAAATAAACCTACAAAAGAGAGCCCTTTTCCTGATAGGTTAATCACGCATAAAACTACAGGACGTAAGAATTTAATACCTATGACTGTTCAGGGATTTAGCTTGCCAATGAAAGCTAAAGAAATATGAAAAAAGCCTCTGCTATGCCTGAAGTAGCAAGTGAATAAACAAACAGGTCTGTTCAAAACACTGCAAGTGTCCCATCCCTCAATGCAACAAAGCAAAACGTACGTGGGCAAAAGGAGGACATATTTACAACGACCTTGAAAGAATTTTAGAAGTTAGGACTGCAATACATAAAGTAGAACTGAACTGCACTTCCACCTGCATTGTTCAAGTTACCTGCCATGAGGTCAGAAAGGACACAATCAAGCTCCTGGATCCACAGAGGTATCAATTACATTCAGTGTTTGTGGGAAGGTAATAAATGCAGCCAAAGGATCCCAGACTGAGTATTTATGAGATCTTTGGCTCTACTAAAATTGACTGCTTACCAAGAAATCCAAATTACTGACACCTATCTGATTTCAGACATCCATCCATTTATTTTAACAACCAAAAAAAAGTTAAAAATACTAAGAACACTGGTACAAAAAAAAAAAAAATATGTTCCTGAGATCTCATAAAGACAACTCTTTGTGAATCAACGTTTGTTACAACACATGATGGAATTTTCGGCTTTCTAGTTTCCTTCAACATACTGCACCAAATCTAAATGTATCCCCAGACTGCTAAAACTTAACAGTCATCCTTTAAGAAAAGTCATAGGAAAGAGTAAAAATAATCTTTAATTACATATTGCTTGTTATCTCTGACTTCTCAATCAAATTCTGTGATAGTGGTCCATTCTTTTGCTTATGTTTTTGCTAGAGAAAACAAAGTCCAGAGGAAAAAAATCTACATAGGGTAATTCCTTTGCACTGAAAATAACCTGCTTGTTCTGACTGAGCTACACATATCAGCAATCACCATCACATCTAGCTTTAAGACTCGTACACCAAAACTATTTTAACATGCAAACCAGCACGGTTATTAAAAAGCATATATAAGAGTAACAGTAGTAAAGCATTTATCTGGCCTTGATACACAGCATCAGTACGTTTAGTTTTTGGAAACAATTAGGTGGCATGTTATCTGTACTTCTAAAAAAAATTAAAATAAAGATTTTGTACTTACAGTAAATATTCGCCTGCCAGTCCGATCAAAAGTTACACAGTACACAGAAGATAAGTGTCCTAAAATTCGTTTGTGCATCTTCATATGTTGATAGACTGCGGTTGGAACAAGGCGTTCAAGTCTGTATTTTCCATTCAGTTTTCTTGAAAACAGAGTATCCACTACCAAATGGGGAAAGAAAAAAAGAATAGGCAGCATTTATACTGGGTTCATAAACTAAAATATTTCTCCAGGATGGAAAGTTTATTTTAACACTGGACTACCTGCCATATGAACAGCTCACTGTATTAATTCTCTCATTTTGCCCTAGTTAGGGAAAAATACATAAAAACGTAGCCTAGAATACACATGTGCAAAAAAAGTACCAAACTGCAAGGCCGAGCATAAACAATGCACTACAGCTTTCAACTTTAAGTGCCTTCTCACTTTGTACTTAGTGTGAGAAATTCAGGACAACTGAGGTAGCTTCCATGGAAGACTAAACTACCTCAAATTTAACAAGCGTAAGAGCTTCCATATAGCTATTAACTGAAGATGGAAAACATTCAAATCTTCTCCAAAGCAATCTGTTTTTTGAGGTCTACACAATCAAACATTTATCCACCACTTGCAAGACAAATCATTTAAGAATACTGCTACCCACTACAGCTAAACAAAGGAAAAAAAAACAAAACCAACACAAACCCAAAAAATTTACACACGAATTTACCAAAACCTTGCAGAAAATTCTGATTTTGATTAACAGAATCTTGAAAAAAATCCCAAACTCACTGAACAAGTTTAAAAGCTAAGAAGGCACAGGAGCAGGAATCTACTTTGTTTTAACAAAATGTAAATCTTCCATCAAGAACTTCAGCAAAGAAAACAAAGCTCAGTGTCATTAATTTTAAACTGTGAGTCATGCAACAATAAAGCAACAGAGTATAACGCTTATAAGCTTGCATACACAGACATTAGTCAAACAGCTCCCCGTATCATCATTAGACCAAAGAATGGCAATTGCGATACATTTTATATTCCACAGAATTGTGATAAAACAGGTAACATGCTCAGATCTCCAGCTTCTGAATACATGAAAAGTAAAAACATAAATACCCAACAACGTGTGCAGTACTACATACACATGAAAAAAACAGATCTATCAGTGCCAAGGGACATAGCTGATACTTTCATTACTGCTCCGGTTAGCCCTTCTTTATACACGACCAAGGCTATGTCTGTACTAATGCACTGAGCAGGATCAGGGCACAGGCCTGGGCACTGAATCCCATCCACTCCCTAACATCAACTGCCGAACAGCTACAAACCACTCGTATTGCTTGGTTTTGGCCCAGATCAACCAGGCACTGGTTCGTGAGTCAGCACAGGTCAAACTACATTAAATACGTAAACTGGATTGTAGCTATGCTATAAGGAGCAAAAGCACTTAGTGGTATGGACAACTGCCAAGCCCACCGGCCTCGGGCCATAAGAACAGCCCTAAAACATTTCAGTTAACTGCCTATGTAGCCCAAGGACTCAAGGAAGTTTTCCTAGTTCAAGATGCTTTGTGAAGGAGCAGGATCATTAGATACGGAGCAAGGCACTTTTCGTCAAGGTGCCACTACTGCCTTAAGGCTCTGCTATATCCTCTTCACCCTTCCTTACACAAAAAAAAAAAAAAAGATGCAGCTGCATTTGCTTTATGACAAAGCTTTTCCTTGCCAACTGTCTACTTTAGAACAGCAGGAAACCAAGATTAGTTCAGTCACAAGATAAATCTAGTTCTGGTTTCTGACAAATCATCCTACAGCTTAAAAAACACCACACACCCAAAAAACCCCCCAAACTCACACATACACACGCACAGAATAAGGAAGCTCTTTGTCACAACAACTAAGCGAGCCTACACAATAGTCTCAATCTACTCAGAAGTTAGCTTTTGTTTGCTTTTAATGTAAGATGGACATGGTTGTTGGAAATCAGTTACTAGCAATGCCTTCAAACGAAACCATAGCTCACAAAAAGAGAAAAAAGCTTAACTAGAAGTTTAATTTGCAGAGATGTTCCGTCAATAAATCAGAACTGTAAGCAGACTCTTTAGGATAAAACAACCAATGATTTCATATAAGCATGTACTTGTTAATACACATCTGAATTTATAAAAACCTTTTAAAGTACCTGAGATAAATTTCAAGTTCGGTTTTTGGGAGTTTTTTTTGTCGTTATTATTAACAGTTGGTGGTCACCCTGGCTTGCACCAGAAAAATAGATTTTAAAAATTGGCTGCAGGAATTTATTTTTGAGACACAGATATTTTTAATTTTTACCTGTACTCTAGAGGAAAAAAAGAAATGCTCTTGTGCCCGCAGATCGTGCAGGTAACACATCGGAGTTGTCAGTGTTTGGAATAAAAAGTGGGAATAGGTCAGTTAGAGAACCCAAGTTGGATCACTTGGCAAAGTCAATGAGAGTGAATATAAATGCAGTTAAATGGAAGGGTGTATTAAAGAACAATGATGGATATGAGAATTTCATTTAAAACAACAACAAAAAAAATGCGGTTTGAGAAATCTTTTAAAAATTATATGTTTACGAACAGTGTTCAGACCTGTGGGAGATTGATTCTCCCCCTCCCCCTCTGCCAATTGCATGATCTTGGTAAAAATTTTCTTCCCATAGAATGTAAGTTCATAGTGCTGGCTTTTTTTCCATGTCAAATCACCTTCTAATTATCTTAATTTTATTTTTAACCGGTTTGGGGATTTTTGTATGTTTTAAGTTTTGATCAAGGCCAAAGAGTGAGATAGATCCCAGTTTTCTCGTTTCCAGTATCACAGTGTTGCCTCTTATTTCCTCCAGCAGGTTGATGGTTACTGAACAAGGGTCGTGTTTCACCTGTTGAGTTTCCCAGGGATACGCGAACTAGCAGCAAGTTGCCCATTACCACTCCACATCAGCAAGAATACCATCAGAAATACTGCGTTAGGTTCTGTTAGTGATCTTCAGTGATTTAAAAAAACCAAACCAACCAACCCACCCCACCCCAAACAACAACAGAAAACCCCCAACACCACCCCCACTCCCATTTTCTGTCCTCGAGGCTAAACAATCCCACCTCTCACGGCTTCTCCTTGCATGACAGATATCTCAATCCCTTCATCATCTTCCTGGTCCTTTGCTAGACTACCTCCAGTCTGCACACGTCTTCTTCTGAGGAGCCCAGAGCCAGACCCAGCACTCCAGGTGTGATCTCCCCTGAGCCGAGCAGAGGGAAGGAACACCCTCGACCTAGTGGCAATGCACTGCCTCCAGCAGCCCCAGATCCTGCCTGGGTTTTGTGTGCAAGGAACATTGCGCACTCGATGTCTGACATGTTCAACACCAGGACAGCCAGCTCGTTTTCTGCAAAGCTGCTTTCCAGCCAGTCAGCCTCTCACATCCACTGATGCATGAGGTTGTTCCTCCCCAGCGGGAGGACTTCCGCACCTCTCTTTGTGGAACTTCATTAGATTCCTGTTGATCCATTTCTCCAGGCTGTTGAGGTCCCTCTGAATGGCAGCACAGACCATTCAATCCACCAATCGCTCCTCCTAGTTCTGCAATGTCTGCAAAACTTGGTGTTTCATCATCCAAGTTATTAATGAAGATGTTGAACAATACTGGCTCTAGTATCAATCCCTGGAGTACACCATTAGTGACTGGCCCTCATGCGAGTCACTGGAATTCATTCTGCTGATCACAACCCTTTGAGCCCAGCACTTCTCCCTGTCCCTTATCAGTTTGTCACTAAGAATATTATGGGAGACAGATTAGAAAGCCCTGCTGAAGTCAGGATAAACAACATTCACTACTGTCCCCTCATCCTCCAAGCCACTTATCTAATTTAAAAGGCTACCAGGCTAGTCAGGGTTGACTTCCCCTTCAGAGATCAATGCCAACTAGTCTCAACCACGTTCTTGTCCTTAGCGTGTTGGCTTCCAGAAGTATTTGCATCACCACTTGCCCAAGGACTGAGGCAAGGAGGACCCACCTTTAGTTCCGCAGAGTCTCCATCTTGCCCTGCTTCAAGACACGAGTGACATTTGTTCTCTTCCAGTCCTCAGGAAGCTCCCCTGACCACCATGAACATTTCAAGAATAATCAAGAGCGACCTTGCAATGGCATCAGCCAGTCCCCAAGGCGTGCACCCTATCAGGGCCCATGGATTTACATATGTAGTTTGTTCAAACATTCCCTAAACTGATCTTCCTCCACCAAGCAAAAGTCTTCCTTCCTCTGGACCTTCCCCCTGGTCTCCAGCGCCTGAAATTTTTGAAACCTGGTATTAACTAGTGAAGACCCACACTAAGAGGGTATTGAATATCTCAGCTTTTCCAGGTCTTTTGTCAGCAGGTCCCCTGCCCCACTCAGCAGTAGGCCCTACTGTTCCTCCTGCTGCTGACAGACCTGCAAAAGCCCTTTCTGTGTTCCTTCATGTCCCTCACCAGATTTAATGCCAGAAGAACTCTGACTTTTGTTAGTGCAGAATCACAGAACGGTTGAAGTCGGAAGGGACCTCTGAAAATCATCTAGTCTAATCCTCCTTTGAAAGCAGGGTCAAATACAAGCAGTTGCTCAGGACCTTTTACTAGTTTAAAAAAAAAAAAAGGAAATGGAACAAAATTTTATAGTTCCATTTATATAAGAAGTGTCATTCCAGTTCATGATTTCATTGAGAGGATCAGACTGGAATAGGACAAATCAAAACCAAATGCTTTAACACACAGCTCTGAACCAGACATCCAAAGAATCCAAATACACTTCACAGTTGAAAACATTCAGTTACCAGCACTTATCTCAATGTTTGGAAAAGGAAATTATTGGTCATGAAAAAAGTGGTATGTTGAAATAACTGTAATTTTGCAAATATTCGGTGCTCTGCAAAAGGTTCAATAAAAATAACATTTATTTAGAAAGCCCTACTTGTTCCTCCCTAAAAAAAAGAGTCTGAAAATTATTTTTCTTAACATTTAATTCCACTACCTCGGCAACTCTACAACTTTCCTTGAACTCCACCTGCCATGGATTTCATACACTGGGCTTTCTCCCTTTAAAAATTATATACAATAGAGCAAGCTACAGTATAATGCACAACAGTCCTCTTCCATTCCGATTTCTCCAATGTGTTTTAAAATGTATTCCCAAGTAAAAGAAAAAGGCAACCACTAAAGAAACCTTAGCTATTAGAAAGCTCAGTCCTCCAGTCACCTTGCAGAAATAGCAGCTAATCTAGCCCAAGATTTTCTAAGTTTACAATCTTCAGGCCAATGTACAGCCATTCAACAGGGGAACTACTCTATTGAGCAACAAGCATTTTCTCCCCCATACCTAGAGCACAATACAGAAGCAACTCTCTACATGAATACCAAAGTAGCACCTCTAAACAAAACCACATTGAACGGATGTAGGTGCCACACGAGGGTTTAAGTGAACCACCTCTGACCAACACACATACTAGCTGAGGAGGTTCTGAAAACTTAGCTCTCAACACCCAGAAAAACCACGTTCTTTTCCTATATTCCAAGCACCTACAGAAGTATCATGGAAAGCATGCAACTTGTGCTTTAAAACAGAAGAGCTACTAGGACACCAAGTACTCTGCCATCTGACCAAGTCAAAATTGGCTGTGCTCAACCTAAGTGCTTCTTAGCTGTAGCATGCTTCTGCTTCAGCTCTTAAGAGATACTATAATTCTCTAGGTAAAGTGTAATGGTATGCATTTTGAGATTCGATTGAGTTTCCTCAACATAAGAAATAATATAAATAGCCCAAATTAAGCTCTACTATGTATTTTATGTATTTTTTTATATATATTTTATATATCTATCTATCTATCTATCTCCCAACTCATGGAAAACTTACAGGCTACCACTAGCCTCCAATAGGAGTTTAGAGACCAAAAACTGTAACGGCAAGCTACCACATAAAAAGTGTCTCTGTGCAAAAAAGCCTTGGGCTATATATTTGCACACTGTTACTCATTAGTTCCCCAAAATATCTTTGGTCTTCTCTTTTTTGCCAAGACAGAAACCTTTGTCTTTGCAGCAGCTGCACCTCATCATGAGCCAATCAACTGGATATTCTCTGCCCACTCTCATCCAACACTGCACATCTATCTGCAAGTACCATTTTGGTATAAGCTGTTTTGATATGATCTACTGGTAATTTGGTCATAATTGTTCCCCCTTCCCTGGACATCAACAGAGAAAGATGAAAAGATGCAAGTGATTTTATACATTTTCCTATCCATGACAAAAGAAAAAAGGATGGTCCTTAAAGAATCTCCCAAAACATCACACATCTTGATTCTTCTAGCAACTAAAAAAAGAAGTTCTTGTTGAAAGGCTGAAAGCTAATGAACATCTTTTAGTGACCATATGATAACTTAAAAATAGTGACTAAAACAGAAAAAAAGAATACCCCTCACCTCCAGCTTCTCAGTTTTCCAATAGTACAGACAGCACAAGCATGCTTCATGATACAGCACAGCAAACTAAAGTACACCTACAAAATTCATGAATGGACCAGAGAGCAGAAAGAATAACTTCTGCAAGACAATCAGATCTTTCCAAAGAAAACCATTACTAGTCTACATGACTTATTCTTCCCAACAATGGGTACAGGCCACGCTCTTCTGGTTTTAAGCTGTTATATAGGACTAATTATTTGTCTACCAACAGCTCTATTACATCTTTAAGAAAGAAAGTTTTATTTGTATGTGTTCACTGTTGAAATACATTTTATTCCATTTCGTACTTCAAAGACAAAATTAGCTTCAGAGCAGAACCGGTATATGAATTTACAATACTCATTTTTTCCCCACATACAAACTGGTAAACCTGACAACACAACCTCTTAATAAAAATAATACTAAAGGTGAGGTATATGACACAAACAAGGACAAATACAAACAGAATTACTACTTAGCCCTCATGATCACAATAATCAATCACCCTGGGAGTTAGGTATTGCAATGGCAATGCCAGAATAAAATTGACTTACCTATACTAGGTGGACTGCCATAATTTACAGGGGACTCTGGAGGCCTCCCACAATGTAGCGCAGCAAGAGCAGATCCCTTCCATACAACATGTTTGCAACCTGTTTTTAAAAAAAACAAAAACAAACCACACACAAAAATGTAGGTGGTTTTCCCACGTGAAAATGCAGAAAAGGTATGAAGTATAAAGAACTCTCAAAATTCTCATAAAATTTTCATACTTTTGTTTGTACGAAGCAAAGACTGTCTGCCAGCTCCTAATAACGTTTGCACTCCAGGGACACTTTGGGGAATTTCTTGCTCTAGAAGCGGTCCAAGTCGATGGCATATTTGAAGCAAGTGATCAGGTGCCAAGTGTCTGTAATATTTCACCTGTTATATGAAAAAACCAACAAAACCTTCGATAAAGAACATAATATTTTTGAAGAAATAGTGGTTTAGTCTTTTCTTTCCACATTGTTACAGAAATTCGTAAGAAAATTATAGTATACTACGGATAAAAACAAATAATGACCTTTAAGTACAATAACTCATTCCAGCTGGTCCTAATTAACTCTTCTATTCAGCACATGCCACTTTGTACAGAGAACTGTTGGTATTTACTACTTTCTGACTTTAAAGCACAGCCGGTCATAGACTAATGAGCTACTTTATAATCACAATAGAAAAATGTAAAGTATATATTCAATATTATATTTAAATAGTGGTCTGGTCAATTTAAATTACAGTAAGATAAAGATGAGACAAAGACCCTAAGGACAGCAACATTTACAGAATTCTTGGAAGAATCGCATATACCAAATAAATAACAGAGCTTTGTGGAAGACAATGCAAAAACATTCTGCCTCAACTCACCTAAGTTACAAGATTTCGTTGAAGCTCCACAACTGGATTTTTTTTTTTTTAAAACATCTAAAGCTTTTAAAGGAAAATGTTGACTTAAGTAACTCAACTTTAAAATTGGTATACATGGTCCTCTATTAGGCTACAAACATGGCCAGTTTTTGTAACTGCTTATAGTTTTCAACTGCACAGTACCAAAACAAGCTCCTATTATCAGCAACGGATCTTCTCACCACTTGATCGTAACAATGTTGAACCAGTATTAATGACTGCCCAGACAAAACCCGTTCATTCTTTTGAACTACTATAATTCTAGATCAGAAGACAATCTTATACCAAAAGTAAAAAAAAAGCTTCAAAATGTGACAACAGTAAAATCCTATTAACATAAAGCTTTCGCTTAAGAAATAGCATTTTTTAAATGCATAAGCTATCATCAGCTTAGACTATAACCAAGAAAATTTAAAATAATAAAATTACGAGGGAGGACAGAAACTGTTTTCTTTGGTTCTTGTACAGGATTTGGCGTGTAGTAGTTTTATCCTTCATACAGCGTGAAATGCGTCTTCACAGTTTTACTTTGCAGAAAAAAAAAAAAAGTACTGCAGTAAAAGCTTGCGATGTTTTGTTATTCTGCAACTAGAGAAGGCCGTGACTGACATTTTAGGCAGAATGATGCTTCTGTATTACACCCAATTAACAGGAACATACCTCATTCTTCATCAAATGTGCTCTTATCTTGCTGACACACTATAATCGCATTATGTGTCCCAGCAGTTTGTTAACATTAAGAGTGCCGGGGTGTCTGAACCCCAGGCGCTGGAAAAGCCTTGCTTACACCAGTAATTCCCACCACCACCAACGCAAGCTTCTAACGAAGGAGGGAAAGTTTTCTGGTTTGCTCCTGTCGTGGTTTAACCCCGGCCTGCAGCTCAGCCCCACACAGCCGTTCGCTCACTTCCCCTCAGTGGGATGAGAGAGAGAATCAGAAGGGTGAAAGAGTGAAACTTGTGGGTTGAGATAAACAGTTTAATAAGTAAAGCAAAAGCTGCACGGTGAACAAAGCAAAATAAGGAATTCATTCACTGCATCCCATCGGCGGGTAAATGGTTAGCTGTTTCCAGGAAAGCTAGGGCTTTCCTTCTGTGAATTATATTATATTTATAAACGGTCTTTCAAGCTGTCTGAATTTGCCTAGAAGTTAAATGACTTACAAAATTCACACAAGTTTAAAAAAAGAAGTATTTTCTTCAAAAAAAATTAGAATCTTTTTATATGAAGTTACAGATCAGTTAATTTAAAATGCCTAAATTCAATGTCATCAGACAGACACCCTGTTAGACGAGTGGCAAAAAAATAATCCACTGAATTCAGAACCTGCTATTCTGATTCATTTTTCTTATCAGTAACACACAAATAAAACTTCCTTTTGTCTACTTAAAGGAGAAAGCACAGTCAAAATACATGCTTGAGAGCCCTAAAATATCAGAAGAGCCATAAGGAGCAACAAAGCTGTGTACAGTTTCTTCCATCAACAACCCTGATCCATTTCCTGAGCTTTTGTTCTCCATTCCTATCAAAAGCAGTGCAAAACCTTAACAAATACTACTGGCTTTTGTATAATTCTATCAGAAACAAGACTTCCCGTCTGCAGAACCTGAACTTGCCTCTCAAAGATTAATAATGACTGATTTTTTTTGTTAACCACAATTAGAACTACATATGCAATAAAGTTGTCATTTTATCCTGCTCAAGACCCTTCAG
Source organism: Cariama cristata (assembly GCF_000690535.1). Classification (NCBI taxonomy): domain Eukaryota; kingdom Metazoa; phylum Chordata; class Aves; order Cariamiformes; family Cariamidae; genus Cariama; species Cariama cristata. The sequence goes on along the minus strand of NW_009621361.1, from coordinate 2,691 downwards.
TTTTGCACATCTTCACAAATGCACAAAATCTAAAGTAAATGAAGCAAATCAGCTTTGACACATTCCAAAACTATAGCTAGCTGATTGATATCTTGAGTCATACTTCTCATGATTTGTCATAAGCCATGTGTTCATTTTTTTTGTTTTAGCAGAAACTAGGTAGGCTGAATTCCTTGTGCAGTCTTTAAAGCAAATGTTTTGAAAAGGGGGATCTCTTTGTATTATTCTTGATCATACCTATTAAAGATCTTAATATATACCTTACACCTACACTATAGTCTCTCCTCATTTAAGTCCATTTGTGTGAAAACAGCTATTTATGCCAAGTTACACAGTAGTTTTGTGATGCTTCTGCACAGCATTTGTCTGAATAATCATTGTTCGCTACTAAGCGGCATTCACAATCACCTCAGTAACAAACTGATTTAACAATACTAAGTGAGCTGTAGGCTTAAAAAAAAAAAAAAAAGTGACACTCACCATCTAAACTCTTATCAGTTCCAGGAAGTTTATAGAACTATTTCATGAACCATACAGTCAACATTTGGCTCTCATTTTCCTAAATAAGACTAAAGCACACACAAGAAACTTAATAAAACAGTAAGCTTCATTTCACTGTAAAAGCTGCTAGGGAAAAACTCTTAATTCATTATAGGTTTTATTTGGACTTACTTCTTTCCCTTTTTCTCCTTCTACAAAGTAGTAAATGGCAGCATTTAAAATAATTTATTGAATACAGGCTATTAAGTTTTCTCCAGGTGAAATACTTTCTTCTCGAACAGAGAAAAATAATTTTAACAATATTACTAGAATAGTTCCAGTTGGAAGGGATCTACAACAATCATCTAGTCCAACTGCCTGACCACTTCAGGGCTGACCAAAAGTTAAAGCATGGTATCCAAGGCATTGTCCAAATGCTTCTTACAACACTGACAGCTTTGAAGGCATCGACCACCTCTCTAGGAAGCCTGGCCCAGTGCCACATTGTACGCGTGACCATTAGCACTACGGTAGAAGTCAGAAATGAAAAAAAGTGTGTAACAGAAATTCACCTCAGTCCTGATTCCTCCCTTTTGAAAAAGGAGAGGGAAAAAAAAAAAGGCAAAAAAGAGAACCACAATGCGGTAGCAACAACTCAAGAAAGGACAAGGTAAGGAAGTTTATTTAATACATTAAATGACAAAGAGTGGCTTGAAAGCTAAAATTATTCAGATCGTTCTAAGGTGCAGCCTACCAGGAGACAATTCCTGCACTGACAAACTGTAAAAAGAAGCTAGAACTAACATAAAATATATCTACCACTCTGTGTCGTCCTTCTAAAACAAATAATAAAAAAACAAACCTGTCAAGAGTACTTTCAAGTCAGGTTTAAGTGACAAAAAAAGAAATAAAATTATTTTTTAAAGGGACACTTTACAAGCTTTGTCAGAAAAGCTCGTGACAACTCAATAGAATGACAGAAATTTGTCTTGATATCAATCTCTGATTCCAAGAGGAGAAAGTAAAAGCAAAAGGAAAAAAATAACAGATGTACAAGTATTTCAAATTCATACAGCTCTAAATGAAAAGTGAAAACCGGACTCTACAAACAGGAATTTTAAAATTTTATGCCAAAACTGTGATGTCAAACAGTATATAAACAGCACAGATTTATTTTTTTTCTTTGCCAGTCCCACCTAGCTGAAATTCTACCCGGTTTCTCTCCTCCTCCTATGAGGCTTTCTGCCACATCCAATTCTGCTCTTTTCTTCCAACAGAAATGCACAGAAGACATGCTTTTGTAAGTATAATAATGAACTCTCTTTTTGTTTGAATAGATTTTTCACATAAGACAAGTTAATAACATTTCTTAAACATTACTGTAATAAAAATCAGAACTCTGATCGCAAGTACAAAATTTTCAGATCTTACGCACAAACAGTATTTTCTAGAAAATAAGCAGCAGCATTACCCTCAACTTCACCCTTTACCTACCACCCCCAACTTTACTTATTCCAAACAAAAAGCATGGGAATACAAGAAACGCAGCTACACAGCTATTTGGACTAACATTCAAATCTTTATTACCTTTGAAACAGACCTAAGTGCTTGTATTTTCAGTCTGCATGACTCTGCAGAATAATTCAGCATCAGAATCACAATGAATACATCAACAGAATCATGATTTGACCTAGACTCTTTAGTTAAATTTGTAATACATAATGCAGTTATTTGCTGCCAGTGTTTTAGACATCAAGTAAAATATGACCCTATTCTGCTCTAAGCACGATGCATACCAAAATGTTCTCCAAAGTACTGCTGTTGGTTTGGGTTTCTTTTCCTAGTTACTGTGCTTAAATACAAGTTTGACTGTAAATATCTTTCAGAAAAACACATTTCCACACAAGGACATTTAACAACAAAATCTAAGTCAGTCAGCCACCTGTATATCAAGATGCGAGAGCTCAAACTTATTAATACCAGCAGCTATCCCAGCTTTAACTATTCTGCTATGTAATATATTACCCAAAACAAGCTCCAAATTGAATTACAGTAATTGTTGTACTATATCAGACCATCAATCCAACTGAGTACTCTGTACCACCAGCCACCGCTTTACCACTTTAAAATTAGGAATTGCAATGAAGTGCAATTACTTTTCTCTAAAGCATTCTCATTCTCGTTTTTTTTTTTTTTGGGGGGGGGGTTGTT